>NC_054535.1:13618670-13718670 GCF_017654505.1 Polyodon spathula | reverse complement strand
AATATATAATATAATAATATTATAATAATTATTATTACGTTGTTTGTAAGCATATAATATATTATTATTATTATTATTATTATTATTATTATTATTATTATTATTATCCATGTTATTATGCGCAAGTCACCATTACCTTGTATTACTACCGATGCCGTTCTGCAAATCTATTTTTCTACTTTATCGTAAACGCTATTGAAGACTGACGCATCAGGTCATGTGTGAGTGTTTGAACCATCTCTGACTTCATTTACTTGTGAATAATTATACACAGAACAAGGTCGTGTGACATGGCAAGACGCAAGACTTTAATTTGGTTTTTCCTTTTAAAACAGCCCGGTGAACAGATATGGCTCATAATCTTCAAAACTATGAGCTTGGTAATGTTGGGATGTGTCACATAGAATACAAACGTGTTGCAGGCTTTGTATTACAACGAATAGAATAGTAGGACCTCGATTTAATATTTTTCTTTGTTTGCATATGTTCACTTTACCCATATGTAAAGACATTCTTCTTGTCAAAATTTGTGCCACGGAACAATTTAGTGAACAAAATGTTATTTATCATAAAAGCAAACAAACAAGCCAAAAAAAGCCATAGCTTAAAATGAGGTCACATTAGGTCGGGACCTTTTTTGTGCTATTTTTAAAAGCCAGCAAAAGTGCAAATTTTTCATATAAATGCTGCATATGTAGATGCATGTATGGTCCGGTTTATTTTTGCTTATTAATAAACCTGTTTTTATAAAACGTGCATTAATCGGAAAGAAAATGTCTCGGTGCTGCTGAATCACCACCTGCAAGCCACGACTACTGCACTACAAAAAATTATGAACTTGTTCTGAGGCGTGTGTTTGACGTGCTGTCAAGGGTGTTAACCTTGCTTCTGATTGGTCCAGTCGCGCGGCGAAAAAAAAAAAAATAGAAACGGCTTCTCTTTTAGTGACGCCAAATTTTCTCAAAGCAACGTCGCTCGCTGCTGGTGTGGATACTTCCATTTAACTGCAGTGACTTCTAAATTATTCGCTGACATCCAGTGTGGATGCAGCTTTACACACAGCAGGTTTAAGCTCTGCTGCTGTTTTCTTTCTGACACTGTTGTCCAATGGGTGCACAGCTTTGTGTTCTGGATGCTTTGTACTGTCATGCCCGTTTTAAGTGGTAGCTTTTATTAGGGAGAACATTAAGACAAATTATACACATACAGTTTGTTCCATCTTCCCTCGCAATTGCAAAATACTCATGTTCCCACTGTGGTATATATTGTTTGCTTGCCTGCCTGGGTAAATTGAATGGTGCAGAGCAAAATGATGGGGCTCCATGCTTGATCCTGCAGCTGTCCTAGCGCTTCAATCCGATTCCGGTCCCACGGCTGATTCTAAAGTTGCTCTTGTAGAAGAAGCCTCACAGCCACGTTAATTTCGTTTCTCTGAACCCGTGTGAGTTTTATCTTTAATGCCACCAGTCCTCTTTTCATTTTGGTATTTTAGTCAGCCACTTATCCATTTCAATTTCTTTTAATAAGACGCTGTCCCATATGCTGTAATGCATTTTCAGCTTGACTGCAAGTCTCGCGATCTTATAAGGTCTCATCAAAATCACAAGGGGGTATGAGCTCTTTTTAAAAGATCGTTTGTGAAACTAATTTAAAGTTTATCTCAGATCTCAGTTCACGGGGCGGAGCTATGGCCCCTGATGGTGTTTATTGACAGAGTTAGTAAACATATACACATGGAGAGAGGGGTTCTGCCTCTTCAAGGCCCAACATTTACTTGATTGATAGACACGATAAACAGAAGGGGTGCCAGCGTCTTCGAGGTGACCCGACATACGAGAAGGGCACCATCTCTGAGGTTACCCGACATACGAAGAGGCTCGCGAACCGGAAAGAAAAACATGAATTGGTGTTTGTTAACGCAAACGAGGTTCCGGCTCTACCTGACCCAACATATACAGTAGGGGGTTCTGTCACTGAGGAGACCCGACAAACAGGAGGGGGGCCACCGTCTTTGTGGTGACCCGACATACCAAGAGGGGCACCGTCTCTGAGGTTACCCGACATTCGAAGAAGCTCGCGAACCGGAAAGAAGACATAAAGTTAGTATTTGTTAAAACATATAATGCGTGGTGTTCCTCTTCAAAGCCCAACATAATAGAAGGGGGGTTCCGTCGCTGAGGAGACCCGACAAACACGAGGGATGCCACTGCTTGGGGACCTTCACATAGAGGCATCAGACCTGAAAGAAGAATTCCAAAAGAAACATACATGCAGATGGAAGGGTTTGGCCGGGGGTCCCCTCTGACTCATGGAGAACCTTCCTCTATGAGGTAAATGAAGCAGAGCTTAACAAAGGGTTGGAAAAAGTGGAGTCACTAACCCCCCAGAGGAGACCGATGCAAAGACGGTTGAGATGCTAGAGGAGGAGGGAGGAGGAGGAAACGAAACAAAACAAGACAGCTAGGTAGAGGTGACTAATGTTTAAATAAGGTAGATTTAATTGATGACAGGAGATGATAGGTTGTTGGTGCCTAGCTCCGCCCCTTGAACCCCACCTATAGGTTAACATTTATTTTGACTTCCGTGACGGCTAAACGCGTGTGGCACATGTCTGGTCGTTTCATTTTGGCCTGTTCCAAACTGTTTTCAGAGAACACAAACAAGGCTTGGAAAAATAACCACCTCTGATTGGTTAAACAGCATCACATGAGTGCATATATATAGTGTATACCATGGCTTGCATACTAATGAGCCGCTTCACACTAAATAAATCACTACGCACCACTGCATTCTAAATTCCATGACAAACTGCCATTTTATTTGTTATTGGTTCTAAAACCACTGCCAAAAATGAGTGGCATTTCACCTATTTCCTTTAATATATTTGGGGATGAAACTCCAGGTAACCGGTACAACAGTAACTTTCTGAGTGTTGACAGCAGTCCATCTGGAAAAAAATAAAATAAAATAAAATAAGTGCACCAGCAAGAACAGACACAACAGTTGTGATGAGGAACAGCTAAATGAAATAGAAGAAAACAAAGATTGAAAACACACACACACACACACAAATACAGCATGGGCTGGTTAATGTACTTAAAGAAAACCAAAAATATGGACATTCATTTTATGGAAATAAATCCAAAAAAATCTCAACAACATAAGGGAATTTTATGCCAGTGCAAGAAGTTAAACTAAGGACCAGTATTCAGTCTCCAGTTTTATATTGCAGAAAGCCACCGCAGTTCACTACCCACACATTACTACCACTGACCTGGAGAAGCTACGAATCTCTGCTGCTCTTTCCAGCAACACACCCTCTGGTCTAGTGCATAAAGTGTGACTTCGCTTCATGCCTCCAACCCAACTAAAGCCATATGTTTAAGCAACACAACGCACGCACTGCCATGTGTTATCCCTTATTATAGTAGATTAAGATTCACGAATGTGCAAGAGCTCTCTTTGTGAGTCTGCAACTATTTTGCAAACTGAGACTGGGTTAGGCGCTGCCTTTCTGATTGCAAAATACAAGAAAATGTACCATATTATGTCTTGGTTTGGGTTAGGTACAGTAGCAGTCCTCTTCAGTTTTTTGAGCTCTTAAACTAAAACGAGGAACTTAGACTTGAGATGTGCATTGGATTTCTTATCGGGAGTAGGGAAATTTACAATTCCAGAAGGTGTTTGACTGATAAGAAGTAGTACAATACTTACCAAAAAAGTGTATTGTAGTGAAAAAACCCTAGCAGAGCACATCATCCATTTAACAGTGTTAAAATACATTGAGCTCTTTCTTGACTGATGGATCGCTTGTGAGTAACACCAGACATCATGAACGCTATTCAGGAGACATGATTTTATATAATCACTGTGGGAAATTTCTGTGGAATAAGTTATCTGCGGAGATGGTTAACAATGAGTCACATGAAAATGCATTTGATAATACCCCACCTGTAACTGTTGATAACTAAAGTGTGACTTGAACTGCTGTAGAGGTTTCGCATTCAATGCATGTTGTATTTGTTTTAATGTTTTTATGGTGTATGTCTCCTCTGAACACCCTTGAATAAAGGCTCAATTTTTATTAGGTAATCGTGTGCAGTGTTTCAGAATAATTCAAATACAGTACAGCTCAGTAACATGGAAAGAAAGCATTTTCATTTTTATAGCACAACCACCACAAAATAGCCTGGTGTAGGTAGCCTTGGACAGCCAGTCTATTACAGGCCTACTTTAGGTCAATTTAAACTATGAAGTGCAATTTGAACTAGTCAGGGGTTTAATTGGTTACATTTAATAAACAATGGCATGGTTGGAACCAAGATCTAAACTAAAATGTCTAATGTTACCTTAACTTGGTGTAAACAAATGTTGTTCATGTCAGTCTGAAAGTTGTTTAGCCAGACACAGTATTTCTTTGTGGTTTGCAAACATGAGAATGTACAGCCCTGCTAATGATTTTTAGAACTAATGTTTACCAATTGAAAAGGAATAAACTGTGCTTGGCCCGTCTTTAACATTAGTTAGTTCACAATGTCAGGATGTAGCTCATTAATATATGTCATACTATTGTGGTTCAGAAGGGTGTTCTTAATTCGCAAAGTAAAACGAAACAAAAATAACAATGCAGTGTTTGTCTGGAGTTTTATATCCGATTTCCTGAAATTTTATGCCAAACCGGTCTACATTTCTGACTTATGGGGAACATATTAGCGTAATTAAGATATTTGCCAATGGAGAAGGGAGAATATCATTTCTTTAAATGATCAACGCCATTGTGGGGGTCAGTTCCTTTTTAAAATCAATTCCCATCCCCTTTTAATCAATTTCAAGTCCAATCAATTGGAATTGATTCAAGGTAATGAGAATTGGAATTGGAATTAACCCCAACCCTGATCTACACTGTGACGACACTTTAATACAAACCCCCCCCCCCCCCCCCAAAAAAAAAAAAATTCATCCAGTTTTTTTGGGGTTTTTTTTTACCCTCTGGGGTGATTTATTAACGCTTAAGTGCAGTATGAACAGTCCCACACAAAAAATCTTTATATTTCAGGACCGCATTATTAAGGGTTGCCATTGTTTAGATCGGTAAGAATGCCCATCCCCATGTGGTAGTGTGAGGATATTGCTACAGAATACCCAATTGATGAAGTCTACTAAGTTTATTACAGATAATGTACGACTGACATAGCAGTACAATTTTAATTTAACACCACCTGGTTGGTATGCATGTTATTTCCTTGATGTAGTAAATTAGACCTACAAGGTTAGAAAAACAAGAGGCAATCTAGCTGTGCATGCATGCTTGTACATGTCACTGAGATAGTTCTAAAATTGATGCTGCTTGGACAGTTGTCAGACATTTAAAATTAATACTCAGTTTTGAATACCAAGGGAGTGTACTTTACTTCCTTTAGGTAAATTTTACCTTATGATGTACCTGCATTTAAGTCAACAGGCATATTTCACTCCCCGCTCTGTGATCATTATTAGCCTTTGTTTTGTTTTTTTATTAAGGCATTTATTTGTGTGTTATTGTTTTCATTTAGCTGTGTGAAGTCTTTATTTTTCAAAGAGAGCACACAAACTGAAAGCTAAAAGGAACATTCTGAAAACGGCAGTGAACGTTCATTCAATTTCAGTAATTTCTGAGGTTAGCCAGGAAGTGGAGGTGAGGGGACAGCAGGCCAGAGAATGCTTGTTAATGCTACTACCAGGGACACCCCCCCCCTCAAAATGACAGAAGAGAAATGAAATGTGTTGGTGGACAAATAGAGGTGCGAGTGTGTATCCATGTACACTTAATTTATTAACCAACAATTGTACCAAAAGCAATTGTTTGTTGAACAAAACTGGTTCCCATTTAAGGGGGAGTTCAAAAGAATATTCATCACGATTCTAAATCTTCAGTTGGTATTGTACATTTTAAAGTTCTCAAATGTCCTTCAGCTTAAAGCAGGCATATTGCTTTCAAGAGAACAGGGGCTGCATTGTCAGTGTAGGAGGCAAGCTGTGGAAACCGAATTAGTATGAAATGTAAAATCTTTCAAATGATTCTTCCCTCCAGTTTTTGTCCACTGCTTCGTCTTGTCATGCCTTCAGTCACCACAAAGATACTGCTGTTTGTGCAAGATTTAGTTTTTTTTAATGAATTAGTTCTGTATGGATGTCAAGATTTGCAGGGATTTACTTTTAAAGCCACATTCTCAATCAGGAATGTAACACACAAGGGACCGGGTGATGCACTGGATTTTGTCATTAAGAAAGACATTAACCTCTGTCTGTGGGCTCTAGTTTAAATCCACAAACTGTACTGCTGGAGCGGCTGAATAGCATTGCTAGTGGTTTCAGTCTTGCTCTCTAGTAGAAGGAAATTGCCCTCTGCTTTAATAAATAACGCTGAGATTAACCTTTCACTGGAACATGCCCTGTTCCAGATCTTTTTTTTAGCAAGACAACAAATTCATAGCTCGGAGCAAAGAGGCTGGCACACTAACCCTAACCCTAACCCTAACCCTAACACAGCCAACAAAACTACATTCTGAGCCATTGAAAGCAAGGGTCAGCGTAAAAGTGAAAAACAGGTTTTTTAGGGTGAAAAAAAGAAACGTGTGTGTGTGTGTGTGTGTGTGTGTGTGTGTGTGTGTATATATATATATATATATATATATATATAATATATATATATATATATATATATATAATAGATAATGAAGATTTCTACATAAAGTAGGAATAACAGTACAAGGAATAACAGTACATGAAATCTCCCCTTCTGAACCAGCCTGATATAAAGACCAACTCTTTGGAGATAATGTAAGACTGCTTTCCCAGGACTATGGCCAGCTCTGTTACTGTATGGGTATTTGCCCCCTAAAGACCTGAAACTTGAATATTGTATACCAACGCTGCTCAACGAGCCTGTAACACAGTCATGCCCCGCCCCCGAGGGTACAAAAGGACTGCACTCACAGATCTCAACGTCATTTATCCTTCTAGACTGACCTGATCGGAGAGGCTGGTTCAGATAAGTACTTGCTTGAGTTAGTTGCTTCTAACTGTATAATTTTTGCAAATTATTGTGCTTTACAAAAATGTATGCGATATTACCAAACGCTGTAATAGTTTTACTAATTATGCGTATATTGTGCACTACAGGCTGCATAGCTCCAGCTGGAGTTATTTTGTTTCTCATTTTGTCTTTTGTCTAAAATAAGAGATGTGTTATATTATTTCTGTAAGTGTTTTATTACTATTTTTTGTGGTGAAAGATGCAATGCAACCGGAAGAGTAGCCCAGGCAGAAAAACATCATGACGGACCTCCTCATCTTCCTCTACTGTCCATCGCCGCCTCTGAGGAGGTGGGCGAATGGTTCCCATCTGAGGACGTGGAGTCTGAAAGCGTATTCCCTTCTACCACTGATCAAGAGGGCCAGTGCGATTTTGCAAGTGTCCTGGCCTACAGAAATTGAAACAAGGCAGTCGATGATGAGCCTACTGCCTCTCCTGTATCTCCCCCCCACCCCCTGGTCACCCGAATTTTCTTTTTTAAATCCAGTATTCCTGGGATCATCCTGCAGCAGCTTCTGCAATTTCTCGGTCGATAGATGCTCTATATAGGGTGCATAAAACGGAAAAGCTGGGCTTCTATTGCCACCTTGGTCCAGGCGCCTAATTTAGCCAAGGACGCTACCTGCCCTAACAAACAGTGCCGGGTCTCTGAGGTAATCCTCAACTGAGCCTAGGCAGTTATAACAGCATCTTGGTAGCCTACCAGTCCCATTTGCTGAGGTCCCTTTCTGAGAGTCACAGACTCAAACCGCACCAGTTGGACGAGCCGCACCTGGTTAACAAGAACCTGCTCCTTGTGTCCAAGCTCAGCGGCCAGGCTGTTGGTACGAACCTGGCTGTGCTGGTAGCTGCACGTATGCAGCTATGGCTTTCCCAGGCACGTGTGTCTGACTGGGACAAAGCATGCTGTTAGATGCCCCAATTACACAAGGGCATATGTTTGCTACAGCGCTCTCTCCACGAAGGAGCTGGTTTGCCTGCTTCCCAAACGACCACCAGTGGCAAACTGGTGCCATAGTCTCCAGCTGTCTCAAAGACCGGCTGTACTCGCTGTCTGAAGAGTCAACGAATGCCTTCCCAAACAGTCTGCTATTTAGGAGTGTGCTTGGACCCCAGGGCCATGCTGTCGGGCAGCAGAGTGCTGAGAATAGCCACCTGCTTGGAGCTCTTTCAGCTCAGCAGAGCACTAAAGGTAGTGATGTTCCAGAAACTTCTGGGCCTGATGGCAGCAGCTTCCCAGACTCTTCCAGCCGGCCTGGTTCAACATCACATTTTTTTTCAGCCCATGTTGAACCATGACTGCCTATTGACAGTGTCTCATCACTGTTTAAAGGCACTCTCTTGGTGGAAACAGCCATCCTTTCTATGCCTAGGCGTAGCGCTGGGCATTATCACCAGAAGTGAGGTCGTCGTCGTGGACGTGTCGAGCTTGGGGTGGGGCTCTGTGTGGAATGGTTGGGGTGCACAAGGTTTGTGCAAACCTTGATTTACCTCTTTGCCTCCCAGGAATCAACCCACTGTCCCCTCTGGTTCTCCATAATAGGAGACGGGGACCCACTGGCGATAAATGCCGAACAGCATCCCTTCTGATCTACTGTGTTGTCCTCAGATGTGACCACACATGTCTTTTGAAGTCTGAAAAAACACTTATGGGACCGTGTTTTGTCTTTTGAAAGGGAAGTGTTACATTCAAACATTATCCCACACTGTGGAAGCATATTGACTGCAACAGCGCCCATACATACTGTATACCACAATTTAGAAATGTACTTGCTGTACATACATAGTACTGTATGTAGATAAACTTATATGTTCATTATTCTGTTTATCCAAATTACTAAATGAACGTTTCATATGTCTGTAATCTTTGGGATTTCTCTCTGTGTGTATAGTGATGCTATCTTCTTATGACCTGCGTGTCCGCATGCATATCGCATTGTAACCTTTTGAAATGTTAATCCAGGATAAATCTGGCTATTGTTAAATTAAACAAAGAGTAAACTATGTGCAGTATGAATACGTAACCTAAAACACTAATTGGAGAAACCAGAAAAACTATGTTATTCTTCTAATGGACAAAAGGTTTCTTTTTTAAGCTGCATTTACATTTGAAATATTTTACCTCACCTTTTAGTGGTAACACAGCAGCATTGAGCAAAAATAACACATGAACAAAACAAACATGGTGAATATGCATAGTGAGTAGTGTTACTTTTCAAGGACCAAAAAGCTGTGTGTATCTAAATTAAAAATAATTCAGACAAACTATAAGAGGCTGCACTAAAATACTGATTTAAAAATAATAATTAAAAAAATGTATACAGTTGTACAAACTTAGAACTGTGGTAAACGCTATGGGAAACATTTTAGTTGTATTGTTTTGTGTAGTCAGACTCTCAATGTATTTATGCTTCATACTTTTTACACTGTGGTGTATTTTTCTTTTTTCCGCAGAAAGGGATTACTCCAGTCTCTGTGAGAAGCAGCCCATTGGGAGACTTCTCTTCCGACAGTACTGTGATACGAGGCCAGAGCTGAAACGGTGTGTTGAGTTCTTAGACGCAGTGGTAAGTGCTTTTCCCTCTACCTCATTCAGACATTTCCTGTACAGCTAGTTATTAGACATGATGCTGCGATGTCTGGACAGAGAGTTTCCAAGTTTGAGGCCTGACTTTGAGATTTACAGTAGAATCTAATGTATTACCCAAGCCAGCCATAACATGACCTGTGGTGAAGCAAAGAGACAATTTCCTTTGAATTAAAGTTTATTATTATGCAATAGCTAATCTTTATAATTGAGATTCAGATTTTGATCATGTCTGACAGATGGTTGGTTGGCACTATTAATGTATGTATTTTTTAGAGTAAAGTGAAAGATAAGCAAGGTTCTGTCTGGTTACGATCAGGCACAGTGCTGGCAGGCGTCATTACAGATAAGCGAGGTTCTGTCTGGTTACGATCAGGCACAGTGCTGGCAGGCGTCATTACAGATAAGCGAGGTTCTGTCTGGTTACGATCAGGCACGGTGCTGGCAGGCATCATGACAGTTCCCCCTCGGAGCTCTGCTATGCAGGTCTGACTTTACACCAAGTTTTGCAATAGCAAGAATGGTGTCTACATCATTACCACTGATTTAATTTAAGTGGGGCTCTGCTCCCAAACTAATTTTAAGCCCCAATCCACAGGGGCTCTTGTGTACATGAACCAATTCCAATTGAAAGGTCACATTTTTACTTCATGTAGAAATACCTGTACATCGAACCATCTTTACTATTATGGGAACATAATTATGGAAAACTAAAGGTCTCTCTCTCTCTCTCTCTCTCTATAGAGAGAGAGATAGATAGTGAGAGAATCATCATCTTCAGCCTTTTTCAATCCACTTTTGGATGAAGGCCTCCCCAAGATTCTTCCACAAAAGCCTGTCTGCTGCATGTCTCATCCACATTGCTCCAGCATGTTTCCTAATTTCATCATCTTTTTGGTTGCTTTATATCTCTTGGGATCCAGTCTAGTATCTCCTTGGTCCAGCGATGGTCTGCTCTTCTTGCTACATGTCCAACCCACTGCCATTTCAGTTTTTTTTCGCTGTTATAGTAACATTGCATACTTTTGTTTGCACTCTTATTCATTCCTTCCTTTTCCTGTCTCTTGTTATTCTCAGCATGCATCTTTCCATACTCCGTTGAGTCGTTTGTAATTTTTTAGTCATTAAGGTTTCTCATCCGTAAGTTAGCACTGGCAGCACAAATTGGTCAAAGACTTTCCTCTTGAGGCATAAGGGTAGTTTCCCTTTCAGAACCGTGCTTAATTTTCCAAAGGCACTCCAGCCCATTTTTGCTCTTCTGTTGATTTTGCATATTTGGTTCTCCGTTGCCGAAACAAACTGTCCTAAGTATAGGTAGTTATTGACTTCTTCAAGCTTGATCCCACTGACTTCAATTACCTGTGGAGTGGTATATTTATTGAACATGACTTGAGTCGTCTTCAGGTTCATTTTCAAACCCTCTTTGATGCTAGCCTCGTGTAGTGTTCTTGTATTCTTGTTTGTAATTCTTCTGGGCATGTTGTAAATATGAGGATGTCGTCAGCACACCGTAGGTGATTCAAGTATGCTCATAGATTTTGTTTATCTCGATTGCTTCATCTTTTTGCAGATCTTGAAGAGCACTGAATCTATTCTTCAGTTCCAGTTTCGCTCTCTCCAGTGCTGTGTTTAGGTGTTGTCACTTCCTGTGTTAAAATTGTTCAATACTGAGACATCTTGCACGGTGTGCTTCTCGTTGATGAGTATGTAGTCAATTTCATTCTTCACTCCGTTGGGTCCTCTCTATGTCCATTTCCTGATGGGTTTCTTCTGGAAGAAGGTGTTCATGATGAATACGTTCTTGTTCTCTGCAAATTCGACTAGTCTGTTGCCCCTCTCGTTCCTGTCGCCATATCCAAATTTGCCAACCGAATTCTTGTCTTCTTGCTGGTCTCCTATTTTGGCGTTGAAATCGCCGATGATGATTTCATCTGAATAGCTTGTTGTTGGCGAATGTACTTGGATGACGTGAAGTTCATACTTCCTTGAAACTTTCACTGTCAGTCTTGCATACCTCTCTGATGCGCTGTCAATCTACTACATTATTCTTAATACTCTGTAGACAATCAATCAAGTGCCTCCTGTTCATCCATCTGTAGTGCCTCGGTAGAAGAGAAGATGAGCACTCTTTTAGTAGTCCATCGTCTTTTCGCCATAGTTCGCTTAGTCCTATGATGTCCCACTTGATTCTTCCAAGTTCTTCCAACTCCTGAAGTCTTGCTTCACCTGAAAGAGAGCTGCAGTTGTACGTGGCCAGGGTTATTGTTCTGTGGCAGCCTAAAATCGGAACCCAGTGATTCTTAGCATCCACTGCCTTAATGCATAACTGGCTGGTGTGCGTGTGCGTGCGTGAAAGAAAAGCAACCAGTGATAGATTTGTAAGAAGAATATTATTTTATAAATTGCCTGATCCTCTGAAAGATTTACAAACATTCCCGCCTTTAATGAACCTTGTGCACTTTTTTCTCAGAATCATTAAAACCGCTCTTAATGGTCAGTTTGCTATTGATTCGGTTGGATTCCGTTAGCAAAGCACTGTGGGTATTTGTGTGGAGATGCTCACATGAGGTTTCTGTCCTCGGCAGTCGGAGTATGAAGTGGCGCCAGATGAGAAGCGCAGATACTGCGGGTTGAAGGTTTTAGACACATACTTCAATAATGGGGTGAGTTTATTTATTTATTTATTTATTAAGTTATTGAAATCCATTTTCTTACTGTTTTCACTGCTTCCGCTATCTTTGTTTATAGTAGTTGTCATAGCTAATACATTTTATTAAACGGTAGCTAACAATTTAATTTTCTTTAGATTTTTTTTTTTTTAACTCCTTTACATTTTTATAACATTTTCAATATAACAATCAAATACTGTTTTTTTTTTTTTTTTTTTTTTTTTTTTTTTTTTTTAATTCTTTGATAATTCTGTGTTCTCACTTGAGAGCCGCGACTTTTGATAGAGTCTCTTTTTGTTTTGTTGTTCCTACATTTCTGAAAAAATTCAGTTAGTGTAATGTATCTCTATGTCTCTGTTTTAGTCGGCAGCCCATTTACCAGAAATACCTCAGGAAGTAGTACGGGAATGCAGAGAGACGCTGGAGCAGGCTCCCTGCAAAGAGCTCTTTAAAGACTGCACTAAGTATGTATATAATCTCATATATGCTACTAATCACAGATGAAGTGAAATGAATTCCAAATATTTAATAGTGATTAAACAGTCACACTTGAGTTTTATTGGCAGGAGAAACGTTTTTCATTCAGCCTAAGTCTCTCCATCTAGTAATTCTCCCTATTAGCTTATGATGTGTCCTGAGCTTGTGTAGCTTGATGTGACCGCCTATGTGTCCTGTAATTAGGACTTTAACTTGTGTTTTGGGTTTTTAATGTCCTGAAAAGGTTGCAGCATTCCTCCTTCATGACAAAGCCCTGAAACTTCCCAACTAGTTTTCCATTTTTTTTCCTGGAGCTTGTACCCTGGACAACCAACTGTGAATAAACTCCACTCCCCTCCTGGAAAATGTGAAGGCCAATATTATGTGTTCTCTTTGACATCTATTATCCATAGTGTATAAGGAATGAACCATTATAATCAGAGAGGTAGGGTACCCACTCTTATCAACACTCTTCAAGGGACAGAGTCCTGTCTACAGGGTAATTACACCAGTCCTTTCTCTGGTACCCTTTACACTCCTCAGAGGAGTTTGGTACCTTGATTTGTGAAACTTCAGTCATTGCAAGAATTTGACAACTCAAGATGACATGTACTTGCGCTGGTGGCTTCAATTATAGTGCTCTGTAAAAATGAAACCGAATTGAAATGATTTCCAGTATGCAGGAACATTTTAGCCCCTACTGTTTTTTCACAAGACAGTAATTGGTCAATGGTTTAGTTATTTTTGACCTGAAGGGAGCAAGAGAGATCATTGCAAGGCAACCAAAAGCCTGCAGAAAGAGCAAGGTTATGCTTTTATTCCACACTAAGAAAAAATGAGAGTGGATTCAGGCAACAGTATGTAAATAGGTTGTATGCAACCAGTTTGCTGATTTTTGGACACCCAGCCTACCTGCTAAGCAAAAAATTGATTTGATAAAGTTAAATAAAAAAAAAAAAAACAATGATGTTGGAAGGTCAGACAACTTTAAAGAATTGTCTGGCTGTTTTATTTGAATATTGAAACCATTTTAGCTGACAGTATAACAGTATATTTTTATTTTAAAAGGCAATAAATTATGATATTGTTTAGGGTGTAACAGATTACATATATTGGGACGGTAGGTTGCTATTTAGTTTTTAAAGCTACGAGTGACTCAAGCACTAATACAGAAAAATCCTTTCCAGATGTTGTACAATTTGGAGATTTGTTTGTGTGAACTCTGCTGTGGTTAAAAGGTCTGTTACTGTGTTTATTTTTTTTTTGTACAATGCAACTTTTTTTGCAGCTTTTAAGCAAGTTAACAGCTACATCAGTACACATTATATATATTTCCCAGCACTCACTCTAGAATATAACAAAAGTAACAAATAGCAGGAGGTCATGTGGCCCAGTGAAGCTCGTCCTGTTTCTAATTACTGTTTGGTCCCAGTACCGCATCCAGACTACTCTTGAGGGTTCTCAATAAGTATCCTTTTGATTCTCTGAAATTTAAACATCTTCCAGGCGAAATAAACCTATTTCCGGCAACATTTGTTAATACTAGCTGCTGGCCATATCTCAGAAGGCATTTGAGATACCTGCCTCGTCTTTGTAAAGTTCAAAAAAATGTCTGAGGCAAGACTCAGAGCTTCATCTCATTCTGATACAGAGAACATATGGTTAGTACAGTCCTGGAGAAAGATCACTTAGAAGCACTTGTAATCATCATAAAAAGAACAGGTGAAAATAATAACATAAATTACAGTTGCTATTTGCCCTTTTGGAAGGGAGTCATTTGCTAAATGGTTAAGACAAATGGCCCAAATTTTGTATTTAATAGCTGCATTAAGAACAGTTCCAGGAAAGAAACAGGTTGTGGTTTGTTTTCATAAATTTTGGCCAGCTAGCTTATTTAAAATTCATTTTTTGAGACTAGTTGTTTAGAAAAAAAAACTAGCTGTTGTTGTTTGAAATACCTGTTGGTAAAAAAGTATAATGTAAGAAGTTGTGTTGCTGTGAACAGGTACCGTACACATCCTGTCAGGCCCGACATCTGGTTTTGCTCTTTTCCTTTTATAGTGTGTGTTTTTACCTTGCTTTACAAAGCTGTGTACCAGAGCAAAGTGTGCCCTTTCTGTTAAATATATTCTATTGTTAACAATTTTTAACCATAAGAATGGGCTCAAGTCCAAGATGTTGGTCACACTGTTCTGTGCAATCAATTTGGACTTGTCCGCATGTGTTATTTGTAGTCCATTGTCTCTGCCCCTTTTATTTATTATTTTATAGCTTGGTTTTGAACAAACAGCTTAGCCTGAGGAGGCAATGCAGTGTCGCTTGAACCCAGGATCCTTAGCCTCTTCGACCCTTGCTTTAACCATTCTAGCAAGCCACCTATTTTTAGCTTAAGTCTTTTAACACTGTACTGCATCCCTGTTATAACTAGGAATGTGCCTTGCTGCAGAAAGCTTTGGTCAAATCATTTTACTGTTTAGCTTTTATGAGTGCCTCAGTAGAGTCCTAGCCCCGTCATGGTCTGTCAGTCTCTTTTGGGAACCACGAGTTTCCAGATGGCATGAGATTCACAAAGGCAGTGAAGTTTGTCCTGCAGAAGAGTGGTGGAATGGGCCGGTTCACACCCTGAACTTCTGATGATCTTGACATCACTCTCATCTAAAATTGGCAGTGCTATGAACCCTCACATAAATATCTCGATTGCTGCAGGATAACTGAAATACACAATTGCTGTAGGCACCTAACCCCAATAAAAATGAAAATACCTGCCATAGCAATGTTTTATGTATATATTGTTTATCCAGCTATAGGTACTATTTTTGGTGGGGTTATGGCATCAACATTTCAGACTGTTAGAAGTATTTTAAGAAACTAAGAAAAATTTAGACAATGGAAAACAGTTTCTTGCTAGATACACTGCTAGTATGAAGAAAAAAAATACTACTACTAATAATATTATTAGATACAGTGAGTGTTTATTTCAATCTAAACTGTAGGTATTATTGGGTTGTTTTTAGAACACTAGAGAAATAGTAAGACAGCAAGGAATTATTTTGAAATCGAAATGGTCAATATCCAAAATTTCACTAGATTAATTCCTGCTGGTATGAAAGAGTGTGACTCTGCTGACCCTTTTTATCAACAAAAAACTAGTTGTGTAAACTATTTGCTTCTCCTATGCTACCTTTTTCATCCAACTCAAGCAATGGATCTCCAGCCTTTATCCAGCTTCCCCCTGAGATTTGGTTAACTGAGTGGGGTCCGAGTTCAGGCAGGCCCAAGTTCACTCACACGGTGGCTTTCCTCTCCAGCAGTGTTTGCTTTTGCCAACAAGTATCTGGCAGTAACAGCTTTGCACTTTTTATTTTTTCTGTCTTTTTTTTTCCAGAATCGTTCATGAATATCTCAGCGGAGTGCCGTTTTCACAGTACCAAGAGAGCATGCATTTTTCACGCTTTTTACAGTGGAAATGGTTAGAAAGGTAAGTCTGGGAATGGACAATTCTGAACCTATTGAGTTCAAGAGAAATTCCCATTCCCTTTTTAACCAATTCCAATTCCTTCAGATGAATTATTTTCAAGGACTTGGAATTGGAAATGATGAAAAGGGAATTGGAATTGAAATTGGGAATTGGAAATGGAACTGGAATTGGAAAAAAAGAAAACTAACCCCACCAGTGTTCAGGAGCTGCTCTTCAGTTCAAGAGCCTGATTCCTGTTCTTTGCTGGCAATATACAGCAGTGATTAAGATGGTGCTGGCAATGGCTGTCCTGATATAAAGAGACACGTGGGCGGATATAGCCGACAGTGCGTAACTCTGTGAAGAGCTGTTCCTGAATGCACTTGAACACAGACCTAATAAAAAAAAAAAAAAAAAAAAGGTATATTTGAGTAATTTCAATAGGATTCACAGGAAATTATTGTAACCATTATACAGCTATACAAGCGACAATAAGACTAAGAACATTGTATTTAGAGGTTATGAGAATGCAGGTATCATGAAGCAAACTTTAGGGAAACATTTATAAAAGTTCCCCATAGTAAAAGCATAGCGACGTGTAATAAAGCACAGTAAAAGCCTGGTAAAATACAGGCAAACAGTGTAAAGAATAACGAGGTATGGTAAAGCACGTTATTAAATGTCGTAAATGAACAGTATACTCATGGAAAAACTGCCAAAATACAGTGGTAAATTCTTATAAGGGACATAGCATATTCTTAAGTGCCAGCAACCTGTGTGTTTACATGGTCTTATCTTTATTGCTGTTCAAAATGGCTGTATTTATATAAATATCTATATGCGTTATGTGTGTGTGTAAATGTGTCAAGATACCGTTCTGTATTTTCAAGGATAACGCACCAGTCCAAACTTCCCAGTGTATAAAGGAAGTAAATTAGGGTGGGAAGCAAGTTCATGGTACAATATCCCTCAAGTTGAATTTTCCACTGCTGATGTACAATTCATTTAAAGAGTGTCATGCATGTCAGAAAAAAATTAACATGTAGTTTGGTTTGTTTTGTCAAATGGCCCATTAGCCATGTAGAGACATAGCATGTTTACATGTGGTGATGAGTAGCCTCTTTAGCGCAAGGAAAAACTGGCATTTTCTGAAATGAATCACATATTTTAATGATATAGGGAAACAAGCTGGTATCGGATATCTGTACTGTATAATGTTAAATTAGAATTTTTACTTTGAGTTTTTTTTTTCCTCTCTTGGCCTTACAATTGTTGCTAAATTGAGGCATATTGCATTGTGCTCAAAAATGTGGTTTGACCACTTTGTAATTCTGTGGTACCGCTGCAGTGAACAAACTGCTTAATATGAACCTTGTTTTGTCTTAAAGGGGTTGATAGTCAAGCAGTCTCACAGAGACACACAAAATCCCTTCACGATTGTCATACTTAAAATTGGTTAGGAATGGTTTGCACATGGCTGAAATACCACTTAAAACTACAGCAGCACCTGTCAAATCCAACTGACTTGGTTCCAGGGGTCCATTGGATAGGTACAAATGTCCTGTTTCAGAGGGAGTCATTGCACTACATTGTAGTTGCTTTATTAACCTCTGGGCATTATACATTAGAAATGCCAGATGCACCAGTGTGTCTAAAATACCAAAGTACAGTACTACACCTACACTATACAAAGAAAATAAGTGACAATTATCGCAAAACAAACCACTGTAATGTAGCATTTGGCAATTTACAAAACAGCATTCTAAAAATGGTCCTTATGCTTTCTCAGTCTAATCCAGGGTAATTATATTAATCCCTTGTTTTAAACTGGGCAATTACTTGAAGTGACAGCATATAAAAGGTGAAACTGAATTTCCAAACGCACTGTTCTTGTTTTATCTGCAACTGAATACATTCTGCCCTGACCCATGGTAAAATGTGCATTGATCAGTTTACATCAGCACTGGTTAGTTGATAGCAGCCTTTTGTAAATTACACATTGCAGAGGTCAATTTGTTATCAGTCTCAGAGGGTGTTGTATCTTGCCGGATGAGATATGAGAGGTCCTACTGTAATCTGCCAGTATCGTGAATTTCACGTTGCATTTAAACTTGGTAGTTACCAGGTATTGCATGGAGGAATAACAGTTCTTCTTGCTGTTTTTTTTATTTTTTTTTAGGCAACCTGTAACCAAAAATACCTTCAGGCATTACAGGGTACTGGGAAAGGGTGGATTTGGAGAGGTGAGTGTGATATCAGTGACCTTTTATAACCTGTAGTTTATTTAAGAAAACCAGCAGTTATATTTAATCTAATTTATTTTTGCATTCATACTTACCTTTTCATCTTTTATTCTAATTTGAAATTTTCCCTTTTCACCTAAGAAGTTGTTGGTTTTAAAAGTGTTTACCAAGTTAGGCAGTGCACAATACCTGCATTCAGAATTTGGAATAGTGTGCATATTGATTGGTGCGAGGATCGCTGCAGTCCTCTGCAGCCGTCATCTTCTCCTGTGAGCCAGAAGTCTTCCAAACTTCAGAAAGCAATCTGTAGTCGCATGTAGTGTGAGTTCACTCGAGTGTTTGTCATGCCATTTCTCTCTCAGGTCTGTGCCTGCCAGGTCCGTGCTACCGGTAAGATGTACGCCTGTAAAAAGCTTGAAAAGAAAAGAGTAAAGAAGAGAAGAGGTGAAGCAATGGCATTAAACGAAAAACGAATTTTAGAAAAAGTTAACAGTAGCTTTGTAGTAAGTATCCCCTTTTTTTATTTAACATTTTCACAGACACTTTAGAACATGACACGTTGTAAGTCTTGGCATAAAGTATTTTTGTTACTGGGGGCACAAGGGGCATGATTTTAATAGGCTGTGATACACTCATCCGTACTGTAGGTCCTATGTCCTTTGGTACAGGACATGTGC
This sequence comes from Polyodon spathula, assembly GCF_017654505.1. Lineage (NCBI taxonomy): Eukaryota > Metazoa > Chordata > Actinopteri > Acipenseriformes > Polyodontidae > Polyodon > Polyodon spathula. The sequence continues at coordinate 13,699,485 of NC_054535.1, read as the reverse complement.
CTAAAATTGCTGCCTATAGAGTTGAGGGCCACCATGGGCACCCAAAAGTACCCATACTACATTGCCATTCAAATTCCTTCAGGGAAATAGGGGTGGAATTCTGCAGCTAAATCTATTTTCCAGAAGGTCAGTGACTACTTTTGAGACAGTGTTCATACTGAGACAGCAAAAATGAAGCCCTGGATTTGGAAGCACCTGCCTTTAATTGTCCCTCTACCAAAGGGTGTCCGATCTACTGTCCTGCCTGCAGTATCATATGTATGAGCAGCCGCAGAGGAAGGAAACTCCTCCCCAGAGTTTGGTTCCCTTGAGCTGGAACGACTTGGCGGCCCTCCTTTTTCTTATTTGTTTTCCAAGTATTTAGTCAGCAGAAACAACCAGTAGTGGCAGGCCATTTTGCTTTTTAGATTGTGCAAGTTCTTTTACGGGTATTACAGAGATGAAACATCAGAAATAAACAAAGCTATGGACTCAAGTTCAGTGAACTGTGATCGGAATTGCAGAGCAGTTTAACCAGTTCTAGGTTTTACTTTGAGTTTCGCCTGAAACTGCGGCCTGCTAGTATAAAATATTGTCTGATTTAAATTAATAAAATGTTAAACGTAGTTTTATTAAATATATTGGCATATATTCTGCATCTTTTAGAGTCATCTTTCTGTTAAATAATAAACACTTTTCTTTTTGCATTCAGGCACACTATTAGGACCCTAATTTTTGTTCCCATTCTTTTATTTTTTTTTGTCCAGGTTAATTTAGCCTATGCCTATGAAACCAAGGATGCACTTTGTTTAGTATTAACCATAATGAATGGTGGGGACTTGAAATTCCACATCTATAACATGGGAAACCCTGGCTTTGAAGAGGAGAGGGCCATCTTCTACGCAGCAGAGATCTGCTGTGGCCTGGAGGATTTACACAGAGAGCGGATTGTGTATAGGTACTGCACACTTCATTGTCTTGTGAGAGACTGTGATGATTTAAGCTTCTGATTGTGAATCTGTTGCATACCCGTCAACATTTGCGTGATGAAAATACCTATACCAATACCTTGTTTTGGCTTTTAAACTGTAAAGACTACACATTAAATCCAGCTGTAGGCAGGAATGCATTGTTATATTTTTCAGAATTATGTTGTGTTTATTTCATGGGAGGAGTATAGTATATTTTTCTTGGCAGTACTATATGTATCACATTCTAGTGAGATTTAATGAAGTTTCTTTTAAAATATGTATGTTTTTGACGGGTTGTATCACAGCAAAGCATAGTCACTCACAGCCTACTCATCGGGACATGAGTGGATTTCAAAATTCGGTCCACATTATCAAGTTGAGAAGATCCAGTGCCAAAGTAAGACAGTAGATACCAAGTAAGACAGCCAGTACAGGTGGATGGCATGTACATGTCAATCCTGGTGAGTCGTTTTTACATAAAGCAGAAAACTGTAAAATGCACCAATAAAAACCCTGCTTTGGTAGTGTGGACATTAAAAACCCTGCTTTGGTAGTGTGGACATTGTCCCGCTGTCGAATAATACTGTGTAGAGCAAAGACAAATTGAAGACGTCAGATGATAGAGGTTGTAGCTGAATGAGCGGCTGTACTCTCCAGACTAATTCTGAACAGCGGTACTGGTATGAATTTCTATAGGTACTGTAACTTTGCTGTGTTAATACTCTTACATTTGATTGATGCAGTGAGAGTGTTGTATTCATGTGGTTGAACTGCATCAGTTTTCCAACAGAAGTATAGCAGTTTATGAAAACCATAGGGACACGTTGAAGCGTGATTTTTATTAGAGCTTCATTTATTAAGTGTTTTTATATGTTCTCAAGCTTTACTCCCAACGTGGTGTAATGATTGTTTCATAATAGAGCAGTTTATATGTAGCTACCTATTTAATTAGTGAGACTTTTGTTGGAATTAATGCTACTAGACCTATCACTATTGACCACTGTTCACTACACTACTTGGTGCAGAGGAAACGTTTCGTACGAAAGACTTTTCAAATTGGAAAAAGACAACTGAAAAAGGTAATTGTGGATACTGCTTCAACCTGGTGGACCACGTGCATTGAAACTGTTCTCTGCTCAATTCCCTAGTTGTCGCGCGAAGAAATCGCAAAAAGTAGGATTCAATCCTATGTATTTTGTGTTGCCTGGGGTGTGAAAGGTACTCATCAAAAGTATAGGTTCTATTTATTTTGCCACTTCACTGCACATATTCGCTCGTCACATCACGTCTGGTGTGTAGCAGCCTGTGACAGAGTGAAAACAAAAGAGAAACACACTCCATCACTAATGTCGTACATCATTGTATAATGGAAGGACATTATCCTAAAGACCTGTCTTTTTATGTTTTGAATAAATGCGAACATACCGGCAAACTGGTTTAGCTCTGGGTGCAGCCATCTTAGGGAGCACATGCGTTGACGTTGGGCTTTATTATAACCATGAGCGCATTTAATAATAGTTAATGTTGGGGGAAATATATCCTTTAGCTGGGTTTTTAACTATAGCATGCTTAGCTGGTGAGAATGGGTATATAATTTTTAAACCAAGGGAAATGACCCTAACATTGTAATAAGTGTGAATCAGTTAATGCAGATACTGTAACATATTTATAAGACTGTACTTTAATGAAGGTGTAGTGGATTAGTCCTGGGGAGGGTCTAGTGATCAGGGAGGGTATAAGTATAGGTGTAGAGCTCATTTTAGGGACACTAGATTTGAGACTGCAGTGAGGCTGGAGTGACTGAGTAGCTGTGTACGTGGTGTAGAATATCTGTATTAAATACAGGCTTGTGGATTTGTTTTTGTTAAGTTATTAGTGTTTTGAACTGCCAATTCTCACCTGTGACCTTGACCACGATACACGGCCTTTAATGCAAAGTTACCTTTCTGAACTGTTCTTCAGAAAGGAAACATGTTCAGTGTCTGAATCTTCAGTATAATTAGTGCACTTTTCACCAGTGCTGTTACAATGGTTAAAAATAGGACTAGAATGAAGAGAGGGAAGCCCTTGCATGTAGTTCAACCTGTTTTTCACTGTAGTACACAAAGTGTATTACTTCTGTGGCAAGAATACATGCCACTTCCTTCTGGAGTTCAGCCAGAGGTTTGGTCTGAGGTTAAGGGCTTTGTGTTGTAACACATTTTTTTGTTTTTTTTTTTGTTTTCAGAGATTTGAAACCGGAGAACATTCTTTTAGATGACCGTGGTAAGTTAACATAATAACTCCTGTCTATTATGTCTGCCTGTTTGTCTTGCTACTTTACATCACAGGAATTACTCCCTTGCTTAGAAAGCATGTCAATGTCTCTACTGCCATCTACTGGTTTCTCAGAATATTACAAATAGTGTACATGAGCTTTTGACTTGATGAAACTGAATTCCATTTAAAATCCAAACTTCTCTCAACAGGTCATATCCGCATTTCTGACCTTGGCCTAGCAGTCCAGATCCCTGAGGGAGAGACGATACGAGGCAGGGTTGGGACTGTCGGATACATGGGTATGTTTTCGACTGAAAACCTGTCTGACTCGTACTGGTATAGGAAATGTTTATAGGTAAACTTGGGACCCAGTTTAATAAATGTTGAGCAAAGGGAAAGGGTTTTAGAAAACAGCAGAGCCACTGTGGATCAATTTTATTATTGATTTATTAATGTGTTAATTAATCAGTATGTGTTGTTTGTGAGATGCTGTCACACCGTGTTATGTGCTATGAATCCACAGTCACGGCCTTACTAGTTTAAAGAATGTTTTAGGAGCCTTGGCAAGACTGTTACTCAGGTGTTGTTTAAATAGAGACATGAAGTCTATTTTAAGGATCTAAACTGTGGCTGGTCGAAATACTAATGCCTTCTAACCACTGTTGAGATCATTAAAATATACGTCAGACTGATTGATAATATTAACAAAACATGTCAATAGTTTCAAATGGGAGGTTGAGGCCCTGACTGGCCTATTTTTTTTTTTTTTTAAATAGAATGATTTCAGCATAGCATTGTACACAACTCCTGGACACATACCAACATTCCTGTAAAGTAGAGCACTGAGATCTGTTTACACCTGCAGTCAGTCAGCTAGTTAGAGTAGGCTGCTCAAAGACTGATTGTCCTGCCCTGTTCTGGCCCTGGCAGCCCCAGAGGTGATTCTGAATGAGAGCTACACGTTCAGCTCGGACTGGTGGGGGCTAGGCTGCCTGGTGTTCGAGATGATCCAAGGGCAGTCCCCTTTCCGGCGGCGCAAGGAGAGGGTAAAGCGGGAAGAGGTGGACCGGCGAGTGCGTGAGGACCAGGAGGAATACTCGGACAAGTTCTCTGAGGAGGCCAAGTCCATCTGCCGAATGGTGGGTGTGTCTCTGTGTGGTTCTGGATCTTTTTAATTTTATTTTATAAAATTTTTTAAATTAGTATTATTTGTACAGCTAATGTGACTTGAAGTGATTGTAGGTAACCTAATAAATTTTATAAATTGTCCCCACTGTACACATCCATTCACTCTGTTAGCGAAGGTGTAGTTTTGAAATAAATATATGTTTTAGCAAACATGTGACACATCAGTGGAAACGAAGTGATTTTAAGAATCCAAGGTCTGATTGAGAACATTCTCCCCAACTTGAAATATTTACCTGTTCAAATCATTTAGGTAATGGGTCTCCATTGTTGTATGTATTTTTCTTTCTTTCTTTACTTTTGTGCTGTAGTTACTGAATAAAGATCCCAAACTGCGGTTGGGCTGTCAAGGACAAGGGGCCACAGAGGTGAAGCAGCACCCGATTTTCAAAAGCATCCACTTCAAGAGGCTGGAAGCCAACATGCTGGATCCTCCCTTCACTCCTGACGTGAGTACAGAACAGCGTGTCTTAATATTGTGATCTGAAGCTAACAATAAAAGGATCACGGGTTAATTTGAGCAGGAATTGTGGGATACTCTAGAAGGGTCTACAGATTCTGCTTAGGTAGAAGGAAGCTTGTGCCAGGATTGTCACAAAAACACTTTGTATTGTAATGTTTTGATGTAAATTTCTACTCGTGGCTTCGCCAACCTCCCTGCTGCTGAATGGAAGTTGGTCTTAAAATAGGGGTGTGCTGATACTTGAACTCGTAGTTGCCTTTAAGAAGTGTTTATTGGTGGGTATTAAATAAATCCATTCATTAATGTGTTGAATTTAAAACAAGAAAAGCTGTCCTTTCCTCACCTTTACAGAGGAGTACCAGCCAATGGGATTGCTTGGTTTAAACGCTGGTTGGAAGCGAATTGCTGTATTGAGGCTGTAAAGTGTCCATGTACTCATACTCCTAACTGCCTTTAAATACCTTAGATTTAAATATTCAACACCATAAGAACATAAGAAAGTTTACAAACGAGAGGAGGCCATTCGGCCTATCTTGCTCGTTTGGTTGTTAGTAGCTCATTGATCCCAGAATCTCATCAAGCAGCTTCTTGAAGGATCCCAGGGATCAGCTTCAACAACATTACTGGTGAGTTGGTTCCAGACCCTCACAATTCTCTGAGTAAAAAATGTGCCTCCAATTTTCTGTTCTGAATTCCCCTTTGTCTATTCTCCATTTGTGACCCCTGGTCCTTGTTTTTTTTTCAGGTCAAAGTCCCTTGGGTCGACATTGTCAATACCTTTTAGAATTTTGAATGCTTGAATCAGATCGCCACGTAGTCTTTATTCAAGACTGAATTCAGTTTTCTAGATTCAGTTCTTTTAGCCTGGCTGCATAAGACATGCCTTTTAATGTGCTGTCTTTAAAATGTTTGAGGATTAAAAAATCCCTCTTGTAACAATTCTTCAATCTATTTTTGTGGTTTAAAAGTTTTCAATTGAGACAAGGCAAAACATACACGGTGATTTGCCCGTTAAAAGCTGACAATTCCCTTTGAATCAAAAGCACTCTGCAGAATCTAATGACATAATTTAAGAGCATCACCATGTTCAAATGAAATGTCGGTTCCATTTCTTTCTTTTTATTTTTTTTTTTTTAAACCCTACATGAAGACGTCACACGCTGTTATGCTTATGTGTTTATGATGTGGATCTGCATCAACCATGTGAAACTCACCTGTCTACAGATTAAAAGGCGAAAATGTGTTTTTAATTGAAAGCACTTTGGAGATTGTACACACAGCACAAACTAATTCTTTGATTTAAAAGTTTAACCGGCTTTCAATTGAAATGTGTCGGTTCAGTGAGACCTTAATAGAAAATTATTCAGAACTGCTGTATTTGTCCCATCCTCTCTCTCTCTCTCTCTCTCTCTCTCTCTCTCTCTATCATATATATATATATATATATATATATATATATATATATATATATATATATATATAATGAATGATATAAAATGAATGAATGATAAAAACCTATATAACCTGTATTACATAAACAACAAATACATGAAAAACAAAGAAAAAGGACACACTGTAGTATTCTTAATCTAACAAACGTTTCAGATTATTTCCGTGCACTGGAGCCGTTCTGCATAGTTGGTCTGCTGTCCTCCTGAAACCTTTGTACGACTCCCTAGGTGTCCAAGCCTTCAGTTTGAGAGCTGCTGCCCTAGAGCATGCATGGAGATCATTGCAGGTAACTGACTGTTTTAAAACTATGCTTTCTAAAGCTGAGTTTTCCTTCGTGCCGCAGCCTCGAGCAGTGTACTGCAAAGACGTCTTGGATATTGAGCAGTTCTCCACAGTCAAGGGGGTAAACTTGGACCCCACAGACGACGACTTCTATCACAAGTTTGTTACAGGCAGTGTCTCCATCCCCTGGCAGAATGAGGTAATGCATCCTGAAAACAAATAAAGAAATGAGTAACATGTGTTCTCTTTTTGTAGTCTAAATGCTGTGCAGTCATGCGGCAAGCTATATAAAATGTATACATAAAAAACAGGCTGAAGTTTCAATGGTTAATCAGTATTCAGTGATCACAATTACACATTTGTGCTTGTGCCAACCTTGTAATACAGTACTGGAGTGGACTGGCGGATGGACTCTTCTCAAGCACAGTGCCCTCAATATACGTCCCAGTTTAACCAGGATTGTTACAAAATCACTGAGCAGTCACACAAAACTGTGACAACAAGATTACCAGCAGATGGCACTCCAGTAACAGTCTTGTAAAGCAATGCACAGTTGGTGTGACACATTGTTGTGAAGGAAGTTAGTATGTCTAATGTAGGTTTGCGTATTACAGTTTGTTAAGTAATAAGGATGGAGTGCATAAATGACATGGCTTATTTATTAACTACTAGGGATAGTACCTGTTTACCTGTCAAGACGTATCATTCAGAAACCTGAGCCTGTTTTAAGTTAAACTCATTCAGCCATTCAAAACTTTGACTCAAAAGTCACCCAGTTGGACAGCCCTGAATTAAAGTTCCTTCTTTTCCAGATGATCGAGATGGAATGTTTCAAAGAAATCAATATATATGAGACAGATGGAACACTGTGTTCGGATCTTGATGTAAATAAGCCCACCCCCCCGCCAAAGCGAGGCTTCTTTTACAGACTCTTCAGGAGACAGGTAAGCCAGTGTGCAGGTGAATCGGACGTCACGTTGTCAAATTGGAGGACCTTATCGGCACACATTATTGAGTGTTGTTACGGTGTTGTAACCTACAGGTAAACCGTCAAGCCAAACGCCGCTTTTCTCCCGCTGAACTTGAGCAACAGATGTAACTAGGCTGCTGAGCCCTGGTGAACCTTGGATTTGTGAGGCACCTGACCAGTAGGGGTTGCTTAAGTGCCATGAGATGAACTATTACCCCACAAGACAATAGTGCAAAGGTCAATGCAACCATGATCAGCAATCCAGCACAACCAGGATTCAAGCTGCTTTGCCTGCATCAGCCTTTACTAGATGAGACAGCGTGGACCACATCTGATAAGCGTTTTCTTTGACAAGCTGAAAATAATGTTTAACGCTTCTCTCATTCCCCAGGTCTGTTTTAAGGGTGGGTACAGTGATGATGAAGAGGGGCCCTCAAGAATGTAAACTACTATCTCAGCCAAAACATCGCAGTCTTTAAAACAATTTAAAAAATAAAAAAAATGAATGTTACTATATTTATGAAATGTATTATAATTAAAAAAAATACTGTATGAGTTTACAGATTTTGTACATTTGTACTTGAATTATGTCTGTATATTTTCACTAAAAGTTGTATTGTACAAAAAGCCATATAAGTACCACTTGAATGCATACATAATGAATATAAAAATATGTATTTAAACTTTTTTTTTTTTTTTTTTCAAAAGGAGCACGGTAACGGTACCATGAGGTACATTAAATAAAATGCAGCTTTGCCATTTCCCAGTCAGACAGTATGACTTCTTTAGCATTGACATGCAAGTTTAGCTCTGTACCTACAGCTGTATTAATAGAAATATCAGGGGCCATCGTTGGGGCAAGATTTGCAAAGTTGTCCATACGTGTAAATTGTAGCCGATTTTCTCCAGAAATTCATGGTCACATTTGAAGTTGCTGGAAAGATATTAATAAAAAAAAAAATTAATAATAAAAAAAGAGAATCATGAAAATAATAATAATAATAATAATCTGTGAACTCGGTTCTGAAAATGGATTGAGTAAGTCAGTCCTGACGTTTTTGTTTGTTGATATGTTTATATTTAAACTAAGTTTTCTGAACAGTAAAGGGGAAATCTGTAATCCTGTAAATTTATTTTACTGTATAAATGTATAGAAGTAGCTATCAGAAAGTGGGTCAGAGCCCTGCTACCTCTGCATCATTTAGGATATTCACATGTAGTAAAGTAGGATGTACATAGCAAAAAGAAAATGTTGCTAGTTGTACAGCTACTGCCAAAGGTTTTGCATCAACTTAAATTTTAGGATTGAGACATTCTTTAAAAAATAAATAAATAAAAAATGAACATAATTTAGATCTTTTATTTAACATCTTGTTAGCAAAGAAACTACAAAATTATATCTAGCAGAAGCCATAACAGTAGTACAGTGTTTCATGTTTGATTTCGAGATGTCCTATTTTTCCAGTTTTGTCAGTTTGTTGTAGTATGTGGAAAAGTACAAAGCGGTATTCAGCGTGTTTCATTCGACTTTATGAAACAAAATTGGTTAATCCTACAGAGGGATGCAAAACTTTTGGCCATAGCTGTAGTATTTGAGAGCTGAATTAGGCATGGTATCCTACAAATCTATAGAGTAATGTGGAGATACAGGGTTAGCTTAACACATGATGTCCAGTATGTAGAAGCTACCTTGTCATGCAATTGGTCAGAATTTCCAGTCACAGAAAGTAGCTAGTTTTTTGTCTTTTAATCAGAGTATATTTTTAGAGCTCTTCCGACAAACGTAAATAACTATGTTTTAATCCATTTGTGTTTATTTGATGGTGTTTTTGTTCCAAGAATTTGTGCTTTTGTTGTGTAGTGCATGCACTTCCAAACAGACAACTGCTTGTGTGTGTAAAAAAACAAACAGACAACTAACACATATCTGCCGTTCAGTATCCCAGGATTTTATTTATCAGGTATTATGTGTATTTTTAATATTTTAAAGCTGTGAAAACAGGCGACAATCTGTGCATTATGAGCCACGTTTATGTTTTCTGTAAATTTTTCGCTACATCCCAATAATTATTCATAATATTACAATATGTTGCATTTTAAAGTGATAGAAGAAAATTAGTATTGGCTGTCATGTCAGTCATTTGCTGGATGTTACCTTCTGAAATGCATCTGTGGAATTAGTTTTCAATGGTGATCAGCTAACAGTATGCAAAGGATGTAAGTATGTTAACTTAAAGGAGAGCTTAACAAAGTGCGTAATGTAACCCTTGTTTCATTAATTGTGTATCTTATTATGTTTAATGCTGATTTTAAACCATCTCCTCTTGCCTCCCAGTAAACAATACAGTTATTTTTAAAAGTTAAAAGCAACAAAGCAGTATTATATAATTTCCATTCCCTTGTAAGCTGAATGTTTTGGAATCAATGGGCCCTAACTCGTGTTGTTTGAAGCCTATTTATGAATAGAATTTCGATCAAAATAAAGTTTGATATTCATGAAATTAGACTGTTGTTGAATTATTTTGTAATGGTTTAGGAACGTTTTATTTTATTGGTAAAACAAAACCAAAACATTAAAAAAATTAAAAAAACCAAACAAACAAAAACCTCCCGAGTTAAATCTATGTGAATAGGAACCGATCATGGCTTTCTACAAAATGATTCAGTTTCATTCTTTAACAACTGAAGACGAGCGTAAGCTTTGTTTTATTGCTCCCTTGTGTTTTAACGATGCTTCTTTGCAAGGTGTATCTCTAATTAAGTGCGCACAGGGAATCTGCTGAGGCTCGTTCCATGAATTATCCACTGCTGACAAACTTTGGCCTTTTACTGTGTGCCAGTTGTCATACCTACCAAGTACCAATTGATTTTATTCTTCTCAATTATATTGCTAGGACTAGTGCAACCATTTTCATTGGCCCTACATTTTCTGGTAAGGGAATACTTTTAACAGTTTGAATGCCAGCACAAAGTGCATTTTTAATGCCTGTTTTAAACTGTTTTGTTACTCAAGCATGTAGTAATCTTCAGGTTTCTTGTTTGTAAATTATATAACGTTGCCAACATGTCGGAAAGGATGTCACCTTTATTAATGCAAGGTGACCAATTTTGTAGTTGTACAAAGTCATGTCTTTCAACCACTGCAGTAAATGTATTTCTTGTACAAGTTCTATCACTGGGCGTTGTATCATATCTAACATTTGTAATTATGAAATAAAACACTGCTGTTTGTATAAATACTTCTTTCCTGTGTTTTATTTGGAAAAGTTTTTTTTAAATGGAATTACCATTTTAGTCTGCTTTATTTTTATGTTTTGACGTAGATTATTATTATTATTATTATTATTATTTGTATGTCCGCTCAGGGAAAGTAGTTCCTTTTAAAAGTGAATTAGTTCTCAAAAACCCTGTCTTTTATGTTTACAAAGTAAGCAATGTTGCCAGGCTTATCAAATCTGAAACCAAAGTCTTGGTGAGCATGCAACCTGACGACATTGTTCTGGCATACCTGTGCTACTCATTTCTCATGCAAGCTGATAGTGCTATATAGCTTCTTAATATCCCACTGATTGCATTTATTTAAATCCAAAGCACAGTGAGAACGGATGGGAAACGGCTAACATAATGGACCATTAGCAATGGAGTGTACATTCAGAATAAAGATTTGCATACAAGTGTTGTGGGGCGGTCAAATGATTTGTGTGTGTGTGTATGTGTGTGATAATATATACATAAGGTGTTAAAAGGTGTTAAAATCAAGTCTCGCTCAGGACAACTGGAAGATGCTGGCAGATGTTGGTCAACGGCTTATTTTTTCACCTAAGATTGCCACTACTATCCTTCGACCAGACATTGTCTTCTGGTCTGAATCAGCACGCCTTGTTCATCTGGTAGTTAACAGTGCCATGGGAAGATGCCATGGATGAGGCGTATAAGAGGAAGAAACTTTGGTATGCTCAACTAGCTGCTGAAGCGGAACAGTGAGGATGGAGAGTCTGACCTTACCCAGTGGAGGTGTTGTTGAGGATTTGTGGCACTCTACAACCTGGTTTCTCAGAGACGTCAGGTTCAGTGGGCAAGAGTTGCGTCGGACAGTGAAGAACTTATCTGAAGCAGCAGAAAGGAGCAGCAACTGGCTGTGGTTGAGACGGAAAGATTCTGGATGGGGATCTCAAGCACAATAGAAAGAAAGCAACACTGATGTACAGGTAAGTAAGCTGGGCTGAGCTGAGTGGGGGATGGAATCACTGTTGAGCCCTCTTGAGGTGTCGTGGGCTAGTCAACGAAACACTGAGGATGGAAGATGCCCACTTGAAGACCCCAGAGATGTACCCTACTTAGCTCAATCCAGACGGTTGTCATGCTGATGCGCTGGGGAGACTGCACTGGGTTGATCCCCGGAGCCTGCATCGCAGCCACTGTGTGTGCTGATAAGCTGGGGAGGCAAAATGAGCTGATCCCTGGAGCCAGCATTACACTTCAGCAATCAACAACAGACAGAAGGATATCTACATCATCAGATGGAAAACAACGCAAATGGATGGAGATGCAGACGGATCACATTAGTTTACTGCAAAGCTATGTCTTAGTTGGTGCTTATCTTGGCGAGAGCTGAGTTCAAATCTGGTAATCTTTATATATATATATATATATATATATATATATTATATATATATATATATATATATATATATATAATATATGATATATATATATATTATTATTAAACGCTTACAGGTACCTGGGATTCATACAATGACACAGCAGTGTTAATTGGACTCATGGTAGGAAGAATACAGTTGAATTTCAAAATTTAAGTTTTCTTTTTTTTTTATTCCATCCAAACCATGTTATATGATGGTGGTTCCCCCTATGCACCCATGCTCCACAGTGATTTTATTTGGTTCATATACTGACCTTGTCATTGTACTGTATCCTGCAAATTGTACCTTCATATTATCAATACATTTGCTGTGCAATGCTACAGTTGACTCAATACTCAAATACACAGTGGCTTTACCACCAAATTATTAAGAAGACCCTTTTAAAGAGTACCCCTGGAGCTGATTAAAATAACAACATGTGTGGTAAGGAGAAGAGGCCATTTGGCACATCAGGGCTCCTCCCTTCCCAGAACAATTCACAGAAGGACATTCAACACACGGTGTTCATTGTTTACAAATATATTTTTAAATGTGTTGCTCTGTGTTTATAGACCTTGGTGAACGATATGCCTTTACTCCTCAAACACATAATGCTGTTTTTCATACTTCCCTATAACAGGTTACTGAATCTTTCCTCAAGTCTCTAGTTAAAATGAGCATCATGCACCAGCGGCCACAAAATGCAGTCACGTATTTTAATGTTTGTGCTGCCATATTGAAGATGGATATATACTGCTAAGTGGCGGGTTTCCAACTAAAACAATATATGCAATATAAACTGTCAAAAACAATGTCTGCCAGAAGAGGAAACTATGGAATTCATTGTTTTTCGTTTTATAAATGTGTACAACTTCGGGACACTTTACACTGCATATTTAACTGCATTTTATATAAACGATACATATTTTTTTGGAGCACTTGAGGTGAAAAAAATAATTAGTGTAAAATGCATTATTAAAAACATAAAACACAAACGAATGCACAAGTTTCCAAATTAGAAAAACTAATCTTAAGGGTGGTAAAGTATATATAAACCACACTATTTGTGATCCTTTTAACATGTTTTATTTATATTATTCAGGTTTACAATTTTTGTGAAATGTATATACAGAAATATAGAGAGAACAATGAGGTACACAACATAAAAACAGATACAATAAAATAAAGGGGCATTTTCTTAAAAACAAAAAATGCTAATATAATAAGCATTCTAGTCTAAGTGACTAAAATATGTCTGAAGTCATACACTACCCCGACTGCTTCTCGGTCTTTACACGTTTAGATAATTTATTTATTTTTTTATTTTACAAACCGAAAGAAAATGACTGAAATTTGGTTTAGCTTTTAGCCATTTGCATTTATGTATAAAATGCTCCACCATTCCCTTACGGAAATGTCCTATAGGATCCTATAGTGGTGCTATAGGACATTATGGGAAAAGGTTTTAGAGAAATCCTAAAAGATTTTTTTTTTTTTTTTTTTAAATATCCTCCTATATAGTACTCAAAAGGGTCTCCCTAGAGGCGTTCTATACTAGGACTAGAGAGGTTTTAAAGAAATCCTATAGGATATGCTATAGGACTTGATCAATTTACTATAGGACTTTCTGTATTTCTGTAAGAATGAATAAATAAATAAATAAATAAATACAAATCCAAAAAAACAGCGTTCATAATCACAAGTCCTCGTAGTAACACTTTATATTCTTAATGAGAAACTTATCAGCACATTACACGAATGAGGAAACCAGTACGTACATAATTAACACCAAGCAATGACGCCTGTAAGAAGCACGCTCGCCGCTTCTTGAATAGTTTTCCTAAGTCCCTCCCCAGGATTCGCTCTCGCAGTCGCAGTAAACCTCAGGCGTTTACTGCATTGAGCTTGCTGATGACCGTTGCGTTTCCTTCCACATCCAGATCATATGATCCCTGTACACAACTGACTCCACTGGCTATGGAGGCTGCTATTTTGTTTAAGTAAATCTGCACTGCCTCTGTTTTCGCTGTAAAGAACCCATGCATAATCCGTTTGGTCAGTGAGACTCTCAATCAAGAGCAAGGCTGTCGGTGAATGGTCAGACATGCTGCCAGTGGCTGATCGCTCCCCCAAACTGTCAGAGTACACACTTCCTCACTGGCAGGGGAGGCTGATGGGATGCATCAAAGGTGGCTTACAAAATTGGATGTAGCAGCACCTAGCGCCCATTCATTTAAAACACATTGTTAAAAACGTCAAAATAAATTCCTTGCTGGCAGGCGCAGAATCGTGGAGTTAACGCTGTCACGGGTTTCACTGCGCACGCCCAGTGTTTTTGCGTTTTGCACTGCTTTTGTGGTGTTATTTGTAAATAATATTCTTGTTAAAATGGCCACCATGGAGAAACTGATGAGGGCCTTCGAGTCTCTCAAGTCATTCCAACAGCAGGGGCCACCGACAGCTGAGGAGCTAGTCCAGAAACAGTAAGTATAGTAGGGTCTGTTGTTAGTAAATCTGGCGTTGACGCTGGCATGAAGCGAAGCAATGTTACACATTTACCGTATCGCCATACCCAGCGAGTGCTACGGTCGTGCACCTGTCTGCAATAAGCCGGTAGGGATGCATGAATATACGGTACATAAACCATTATGCTAGTTTGTGTGAGTGTCGAGAATCTTGTTAATCACTTATTGGTGAAGTCACTGCAAGTATATTTTATTTTAGATGAATGTGGAAAGTAATTTGTTGAACATGGACACTATAACTGTTTATGTTTTTGGTACTGGAAGCAGTAAACATTCTTAGGCCATGCCAGTGGTTACAGTAGCGGTCCCAGGTGTGCCCACTTTGTAAACGACAGAACAAGGCCACCGACTCTGTGTCCTAGTAATACACACCGATTTGTATTTAGTTCTCTTAACAAGTACAGTATAGAGAAGGGATTTTTAATTGTTTTGTGTATTCTGGGAATACATGTTAATTAAATATCAACATTGAATGCTGTTTGGGGGAAAACCTGCATAAACAACACTGAGGGACCCTTGCTGTCAGACCCTGTTTCGTTACTATTAGGAGTTGAAATGATGGTTTATAGTTAGTTGCACAGACAGAGGCATGCTTACAGACTGTAAAACCCCTATGACTAGCGGGGATTTTTCCCCAGTTTAATTGTTGTTGCTAAACCGATTGTCACAGAGGTCAAGCTCAGAAGGTATTTACGGCATGTAGGAGCTGTACAGGACTGTGCTGGTACCCTCAGCTGTGACGGAGTTTGATGAAATGACAGGTCACTGACACCTGTGTTTGACAAACGTTCCACGCAGCACCTCATTGGTACTGATGGTAGAGGGATGGTGGTTGTGGTGTTCTGAGCACAATAAAAAACATTTCTGTACAAGTTCAACTGCATACCAGTTTCTTTTTTTTGTGTGTGTGTTGTTGGCTGTTCCTTCACCTAGTAATTAAACACACATATTTAGGAGCCATTGCAGTTGTCTTTGTCTTTTGTGGAAGCAGTAAACATTCTTAGGCCATGCCAGTGGTTACAGTAGCGGTCCCAGGTGTGCCCACTTTGACAACAACAGAACAAGGCCACCGACTCTGTGTCCTAGTAATGCGCACCGATTTGTATTTAGTTCTCTTAACAAATACAGTATAATGAAGGGATTTGTAATTGTTTTGTATATTCTGGGAATACATGTTAGTTAAATATCAGGGCTTGAATTTCATTTTTGTGTGCTGGGGGTTTTTCCTCCTTATTTGGATGACAAAAACAGTCACTTTTGCATATAAAAAAACTATATATATATATATTTTAGTGCCTCATCATTCACACTGGTGTTGCTTTAAAATAAGCTGCTTTCAGGAGATCTAGCAGCTCTTCATCACTGTGAGACCGAGCACTCTCCATTGTTTTTGCCATTGCCTGACGTGATGTTCAGTTTCCACCTGTTTTTCGCTGTTTTCATTTATGTATGTTTAACTACAGGATATTGTGTACTGCATGCGTGTAACTTATCAAAAGAAAGGGCAAAAAATGTCCTTTCAAATTATGCAAGTTGCAACTAATCAAGCATGCTATATGTGGTAGAGATGAGAATATATGTAAAAAAATTAACGCTTTTCCAAAAATATAATTTTTGGTTACAATCATGTATTGTAATCGTTGATGGCTAAAATAAAAAAAAAAACACACTGCACCATTGAACCTCAATATGAAATGAACAAGTTGGGGGGGTGGGGGCTGAGCTTGTAAGCCTTCCATTGATACCGCCCGTTTCAGTCTAGCTGCTACAATGACGGAGCAATAGAGTCAAAACGAAGCCTAGGCTGTGAACTCTGTCACATGATGAGAGGCTTAACTTCAGGCAGTCGTATTTCCTGATAGGAGTACCGTAAACACATATTGAATACGTCTTTGGAAAGCCTTGAGTCTGTACTTTTAAACAACCGGGTAGGTGGCTTTTATGGTGCCTGAGTAATATGTGCGTAACCTTTGGTCGCTGGCACCTCAAAATGAAAGGGGCCAAGTTTAAGAGTTAAAGCGAAAGTCACCGCTTGCAAAACAACACCTAGATAGACTTAATATCATATTTTTTTCAAAACTGTTTACTTATACTGCAGTGTACTGAGTTTCTATAATGCTTAAAGACAGCGGCCGAGAATCACGTACGAGAGAGTAAAGTCTTGCGGCACTTAAAATATCCAGCACTACTTTTAAATTTTTGCAGCTCATAGTGCTTTCGTTACTGACACCCAGTTCCTTAGAGATTGTTGTAGCGTATCAGGCATTCTAAATTGGGAGAAAAGTACAGCACTGAAACTCGTAGATAAGCGGGAGCAACTTGGAAAATGCACGATTCCCGAGCGGAATTGCAAGCCCTGAATATCAACATTGAATGGTGTTTGGAGGACCATAAACAACATTTTTTACAGTAGTCTTATAATTGACGGACCCTTGCTGTCAGACCCTGTTTCGTTACTATTAAGAGTTGAAATGATGGTTTAAAGTTGCACAGACTATAAAACCCAGTGACCTGCAGGGATTATTTTACAGTTTAATTGTTGTTGCTAAACCTCAGAGGTCAAGCTGAGAAGGTATTTGTGGCATGTGACGGAGTTTGATGAACTCGCAGTTCACTGACACCTGTGTTTGACGAACGTTCTACACAGCACGTCATTGGTATTGATGGTAGAGGAATAGTGGTTGTGGTATTCTGAGCACAATTAAAAACATATTTTTGTACAACTGCAAACCAGTGTTTTTTTTTTTTTTTTCTTGTTGCATTGGTTGTTCCTTCACCTAGTAATTAAACACATATACTTACGAGCCATTCCAGTTGCCTCCTTCCTTTGTAGATGAGCAGCCAAGAACAGAGCTCTACCACAATTAGATGTTACTGTAGTCTGGCAGTGACACTGAGTCACATCTACATAGGTATTAAAATTAAGTGCATTCTGCATTGATGTCCCTTCTTTAGCAAGCAATGGCTGCCATGTTTCAGTGAGGGAGATGAGCAGACCAGTATGTAATATTTAGTTTACCATCAACTGTTTATTCTACTGGTTTTATTTTTTTTCTTGGGCCTTGTAGATATTTAAGGAATGTTGCCCATCCGGCATTTCGGGAATATAAGTCTTCTCTAGCCATGCAAAGCAAGGCTTTCCGTGCGCCTCTGTCAAGGAATAGTAGAACTAACTGGATAAATGTACAAAAGCACAGTTAAGTACATACTTGGTTTATTTAAAATTTCAAGAACAATATTTTAGAAAGAAATATGTCATACCTGTCATTTTTTGCAATGGGACAGTGCAGATGTGATGAAGAACTGGGAAAATTAGCTTCTGATATCGCAGTTTATAATTGATTTACATGATTATACATAAAAATACAAATAGGGTCCTGGGTAACAGCATCGCATTGCCCGGTACTGTACAACCAAAATGACAGGTCCTCTCGGCTACTGTAACTCAAAAAGTTAAATATTACCCTAAAGTTCTCTAAATGGGCGTCAAGTTCAAATATGTACAGTTGAGTAACTTGTACTTACAGTACAAGCTGATGCACCTATGGTAGTGGTGTGTTTATATGTAGAATTGTGTGTCCCAGTGGGTTTACATTAAAGAAATAGGGCATTTTGCTACTGTAGATATCCTTATTGTGTTGTTTTGTAGTCTCCCTGTTAAACTATGTGAATTACCTTACTTAAATTGTAAAAAAAGCCAACAACATTGAAGACAAATCAAGTAAATTAGCCTATACAATATTGGAAAATGTAAAAAGACAAGGGATTTATTTGTTATTGGCCCAACATAGTTTATTTAATATAGAAAACTACAACTTGAGAATGGAAACTTTGTTGTTTAAACAATTTACTGTAACCTTCTGCTCTTAACGCTGACATTAATGCCAAATAGTAATAGAGTAGTCTGTGGCTAAGACAACACCCGTCGGGAAGCAAGCGAAGTGGTCTTATAGCCCAAGTGTTCTCTAAGACGGAGTTAGCCACCAGACACAATATCAATCAATAAATAAATATCTATTACTTGTCATGATGCAGGTGCTTCAACATGTGAAATGAACTGAATAAGAAAAAGCAAAACAATAGTCAAGTGTATGTTAATAAACTACTTAGGGTTAACTTAACGTTAATAATCTAACTGCCAAACTAAATGAGCACAGTTTTTTATGATCAACATGTTTAAGATAGACCCATCACCAGAAAAAAAAATGTAGGCCTAGGCTTTCCATGTGATATAACTTAATAAACAAATGCACCAATTTCATGAAAATAATTGACAATCTGAAACAGATTTAATGTTCTAAAATGAAATGGAGTTCACTTTGGTACATTTTAAAATAGAGATATGACTTTGAATTGAGTACTGTGTCCATTGAGTACTGTTCTAGCTAACAGAGTTTTTTTACATGAATTCATTAACTAGCAATAGATATTATCAGAAAAAGTATTTGGCTCAGGGGAACAGTTGATGCTTTAGGGAATACTCAGCTAAAAATAACAACAGTTTTTACACATGACTCAAAGATAAACATGCTTTATTAATGTGGCACTTATTTCTGTAGCTTGATAGTATTTAAATGCTTCGTCCTCATTTAAAAAAGAAAAACAATTATTCTAAATCTAATTGCTATAACATTCTCATCTAAATCTTATTGGTCAGATTCTTAAATGTTATTTCTGCCCACTGCACAGCTGCCATTCTGCAGTTAAACTTATTCAGACTAGACAAATTCCATAATTATTTTCTGATACTGAAACAGATAAATACTGCAGATTCACCCATACAGTTCTTACAAGTTAGTTCAGTAGTGTTAATATAACTTTAATCAAACAATAAAAGTTTGTGAAGAGACAAATGTTTACTTTAATGTCTGCATATTGTGGAACCTGCAGATGTCTGTTGCTCTTTGAAGTAACTTACAAAAAAACATGGTGATTAAGTAGATTCAAGAAAATGCACAGAGTCCTTTTCTTCAATCAGTTACCAGGTTTATTGAAATATGCAGGGAGTCTGGTCCCAGGTACAGGACAAACAGAATACTCCCTTACATTTCTGCAGGACTACTTAATGTCACCTGACATACTGTAATAGATGGTTCCACCCTCCCCTCACTCTGACTTTAACCAGTGTCAAGTAATTTATTTAAATTGTGTGTGTGTGTGTGTGCGTGTGTGTGTGTGTGTGTGTGTGTATGTGTGTGTGTGTGTAGTCTAGTGTGAAAACCTCTGAACTCAGTGCATTTTTCACATTCCTGGAGAAAAAAGGTCCATACATCTGCCTTTTGTTATCTTCTTGCGACCCCCTTTGATGCCAGTGGGATTATCTCTTTTGATCTCTCTGAAGTCTTTAGAGCCTGTTCCCTTCTAGTCCATAGCATTGTTATCTCGTTAGCTTGCAGTCAATGTTGGGCAAGAGCTTGTAGACGCAACGTCTCTATCAATGGTTAGCAGTACATGCAATTTGAACCAAACAGTCTGCTATCTGCAATATTAGTCTCTTTTTAGAAAAGAACACCAGTATAGCTCTGCCAGTCCACATGCATAGCAAACTGCTAATCAATTCTCGATCCATGTTTTCCAACACTCTTGTTTTTGTGTTTATTTCTAGTTACCTAATGCAGTATTTTGTACATTATACACTGTGGGGTAGATATACTAAAATGGGCCAGTCGCTGCACAAACATACCATTATTAGCATTTTCATTGTGACAGTTCGCAAGTTTACATTTTGTCGCATGTACGAAGAGACATTATGTTAATGAGGAGGGCATCAATATACTAATTTAATTATTTGTTGCGTCATCTTCGCAAGATCTCTAGCATTAAGAGAGTCGTATGTTATTTTTTGAAATAAATAATGAAAGGCAAGTTTAATCCCATCAGATTCTATAGTGGGGGCCCCACCTTCACCCCCAAATTAAAAATGTGTTTCTATCAAAAAAGCTTTTGATAATCATAAGGTAGCCCCTCGTACAAACCTGACATCTTTGTACGACATAAGAGGTCCTAGGCGCAAAATAAATACATTGGACGGATAAAGATTTTTTCTTGCGTTCGCTGGATGCACAGAATGGAAAGGGACGCAGACATGCATATCTGTGGTAATCTATTACACTTTAATGACTGTAAAATACTTGCTTGTTTAAAAAAAAAAAAAAAAAAAAAAAAAAAAACACTGTTCTGCAATATAACAGCATTGATTAAGGTACACGCCAGTCCTGTAGGTGGCAGTAATAAGCCTCATATTTGGCTTTGCCAGCAATATTAAGACTATTTACTTTTAGGCCCTGTCCACACTACATAACCAATCTCAAGAACATTTTAATTAATCCAGCTCAATATTTAATGTCTACACTGAAGTACTGTTTCATGTTTAGTCGGGCGTAATGCGTACACACACTAATGCTATTAGAATAGTTCGGTTACAGTTCCTAGCAGCGCAATGAACACTGGAAATTAATACGATAGTGTGCACTGCATTTTGTTTTAAAACAATGTGTTATGCCCCATGTTAACGGAGGTCCATGTTGATAAGAAATAAAACAAGTATTATGGAAAAGTAAATGCGAACACACACACACAAGTAGGGCTTGAAGTTGTCAGGTTTTATTTTTAACCAGGTGACCAATGTAGCTGATTCCATTTTATAATTAAACTCAGAAAAAGCTGTTAATTGCAAAACAATCTTTGCTTTTACCTTGATATCTTGCCTGAGCCTAATTCTGCCCCCTTTAATTTTATTTCAAACAGAGCTGACAAATTACGTCAATTGTGCATCCCTGATTCTACTTTTAACTCGCAAGTCGATTGTCAAGCAGAAGTTTTTTTTCTAAGGAGTCAGCATCTTCAGGGGATTCTCATGAAGAAGATTTCTCATCTGCATCTCATCCATCTTCTTCTGACTACGAGCACTGCAGCGACCAAAGCAGTTGGAAGCAATAGTAATGCACAAAAACACAAACGGAAAATACATTTTTATAATTTTGAATGGGAGATGACATATCAGTGGCTTGTTTATCAAGGTGGCAAGATGTACTGTGTGTGAAAGAGCTGCTTGGCAAAAATAAAACAAAACATACGCATGGCTGTACGGTTTTTCAAGCAACTTCGCTTAAGACTCGGCGATGCTGTTGCTGTTACTCAAACACATGTAGATGAAGGCAACAAACAGTGCTTCGTTGTCATGCGAACGGCCTACTATTAGTATATATAACAAAGAAAACAGTGAGTCTGTGTTTATATGTATATCTATACACAGACAGAGATTTTTTAAACTACTACATGCCATAGAGTTTAAACGTTCATAAAAATGTACCAAAATGCAGATCCCTGGAGTTTCTTAGCCTTTGTGTTAAAATGTATGTTTGAAGGATGGGACGCAACATTTTGGGCATGTGCGTTTCAGGAACAGAAAAGCTAACGCGACCTCTGGACATAAGGAGGTGTCGGGTTTAAAAAAATACAATAAAGTCGCACACACATACGTTTATAGTGCTCAGTGCATTTTAAATTTATAAATCATTGCGCTGAAATAACACTAATGTGTTGTGGGCAGGCTACACATTACATTATGTAAAAATATAAATTTGTAAAGTAGGCCTGTACAGTATACAGTACAGTAAGGACAGGACAGATACTTACAGGACAGTCCATTCTCATTAATACAAATTTCAAAGGACCAGCAACAAATTTTGCATTATACCACTAATTTGTATTATCGTGAGTAGCCTATAAGCCAAATGTATACTGTCAGTTTGTATTTTTTAGTCAGGGGTGCAGTGCTAAATTGTGCACAGTTACAAACCACCTGCACATTAATAGAATAGGTGTGTTTCGTATTCCTTACAGATGCTCAGAGTGAGCTGGAGGGATTAGGGATTAGTTTTTTTTTTTTTTTCTACCCTTTTATAACATCGATGCATCTGCTATTTTGGAAAACTTTATTACTAATGGTGAAAAAATAGGCATCGCCCCAGCCGAAATACCCTTTCTCTTCTCATCCTGCAAATCACTCCTCCATGCTGAAGACAATGTCTCCTTCTTGCTGCAATCACAGCAGCCATGGTTCAGGGATACTGTTTTTCATACTGCCTTTTAAAGTGCTGTTTAAAATGTGCTTTCAACAGTTCTTAACAAATTGATGCAGTTTTAAGTGTCGCAGTTGCCGACAGCTTTCGTACATCTCATCATAATATTTGAGAAGCCTCATCTCCACCCCATCTTTGTGAATTTATGCAGGAATGCTCATAATTGTATATTCATGTAAGGCTGAACTGCAAAGAAAAACTGCTGCCACAAAGCATTCCCTAAAAAGTCTCTAACAGCCTTGTGCTTGTTCAGTACATTTCATCCTAGACTTCCCACTCATTTGCAACAGTCGCAACATGTTTGTACATCTACCCAACAACACTCAGTGTTATTTAGCCCTACGGTATTACAATATTTATTAAACACTCCAATCAGACCACCTGCTAGGTGCGGTTACATTTAGCAAACTGTGAACATATTAAAAACAGAGACCAAATAAAAACTTATCTCACTATAGAAACAGTTATGAACTGTGCAATTTAGCGATTCGTTGATATAAGGCTAAAGAAAATGCTGTATATATTATGTGATTATGTAATGCTAGAAAAAAAAAAGAAACTAAGATTCCATATTCAAACTCCTGAACTTGAATCACAAATGCATCAGTACATGACAGGTTATACACAGTTCCTTTGAAAATCTGGGGTTCAGCAGTTGCAAAACTGAAAGAACGTCAAGAAAAATCAGAATTCCACAAAGCAGCAGTAATAGTTAGCAGTGATTTTGAAGCAACAAACTAAAACACTGCATCAAAATCACTGCTAACTATTACAACATCGGGAGTTGGATACAGCTTATAAAGAAAGAGTGGGAAAAAAACAGCCATAAGCTAGTTTTATATTTGAGTAACTCCAAATATTGCTTATTATAGTTGTACTCTTAGTATGTTACATGCGTTTAAGAGCAAATGTGTTCCAAACTGCACTGAAAGGAACATTTCCTAAAGTAGGTTATACATTTGTGAGGTGAGGTTGGGTCACAGGGGACCTTTTATGTATCTTGATGAATTTAGTGAACCTGTCAAGCTACAAGGCTAGATCCACCCTGTTAATCACTTATTGATTGATTGTGTTCATTGTCAAATAAAACCAAAATCCTACATGTCACCTATAGCATTTTGTCCCTTGGACAATAATTTTTTTTTCAAAAATTGCACTCCCCTGGTACATATGAGAAAATGTATACTTTGTGAATTATCGCAACAAAAAAAGCAAATTGCGGTATGTTTGCATTGCGAGTGCGACTGGCCTATCTTGGTACATCTACCCCAATCAGTGCAGAAAACTAAAACAAGTGTCTTTTTAGTACATGTGAACACAGGTTTATTTGTGTTACTGATAACTCATTTTGAATTTATAGCTCTGGCAGGGAATGACTAGACTACTACACTACAGAACAGTTCTATAAATACTGCATCCAGTCATTAAACCAAAAACTAGCTTCAGAGTTTTCTTCTGCAGAGCAGCTCAATCTGTTGTGCTTTCAGAAGACTTAATTGCATTGATTTTTCTTGGTACAGTATCAGAATGTGTGTGTGCACAGTATTGTATGTTTGTGTTTTAATCCTCTTGTCCTAGTATCATAAGGGAGAAATTATGCAAATAGAACATTTGTTGGTTGAATGTTCCAACTGTTTTTCTAAAAAAAAAAGTGCTTGATTCCATGTCTATTTGTGTTCTGTTCTCTTCTATTAGGAAGAAGGATCCTTCCACAACCAAAAAAGACAGAGTGACTCATTGCCTCACTATATGTGAAAATATTGTTGCACAGTCTCTGAGGTGAGAGTGCTTTTTTGACATGCTGCATTAACATTTTTCAATAAATATGCTTTCTGACACCTTTATGAATTCTACAGACAGAGGAAGTCACTGGGACTATGTGCAATGATGTACAGCATCACAGTGCCACATTTGAAATTAATACTAACTCTGCATTGTAATATAATCAAGCTGAGTGCTATGGGACACAGAAGGTGATTTGTCCAGTGCTAACCTAAGTTTACATCTTTTGAAGTGAAATTTGTATTTAATTTCAACCAATAGTGCTATGCAACATATACAATGTTGAATAATGTTCTAGGTACAATATTTATAAGCATATGGTGCCTATTACAGTACATTTGAATGATTGCATTTGCTGAAGCAATTTATTGCAGACCAACCCCATCTTCTTTTAAAGAGTAAGTAGTTGGGTTCCGAAAAATATAACGTTACATGTCCCCACGTGATCCTACAACTGTAAATAACATGCCTGTACTTTGCATTTTCATTCTTAGCATCCTGACAACTTTTTACATTTACTTACTCTTAAAGTCTACACGATTCAATACTATAGTAAATTAATTAATTAGAAATTCAAGCTGATGTCTTGTCTGTTCCTTTCCCCTAGCAGTTTTACCATACTTCATTACATGCTGTGCCTCCTTCTGATTTCCTATTGTAGGTGTCTGTGTAAATATAAAATATTGGATAAGTAGTAGACCAATGGGGATTACTTGCTACTCGTGTTAGTGTTTTTGTTTTGTTTTTGTTTGTTTTTTTGTTAAAGATCATGAAACGTGCTTTAAAATGAAACTAATATTATTTGTCTAGTACCTCCCCTACATGATCAATTGTTTTTTTCAAAGGTAATCAAAATAAGTACTTTTACCACCATGTGGTTAGATGGCTGTCCATTAGCATGCACACGGCACCTGCTTTGGCAGCTTTTTCAGTCGGGTGTGGTTTATGTATCATCAGCCACAAACTTAGATAAAAACCCTCCCTAGAATTTGGTCCACTTGAGCTATAGTGACCCTAATGTAAACATATATTGTTCAATATGATGTTTAGAATTGCCTGGCATGGTAAACATTATGGTACTGTAATTAGAGGTTTTGTCAACCTGCAACATGCCGTATAGTAACATTCAGTATGTACGATTCCTGACCTATTTAGAAAGCTGTTGGCAAAGAGATGGCTTCTTGGCATCTCCTGATATGTTAAACAGCTGTGATTTATGAAGGTGAAGAAATTGTAGAGAGAAGGATGTACTCCTCCTCAGTGATGGAAGAGAGATTTATAGCATGGTCATATTGAGGGTGACCATGTCGACTTTTCTTTTGGCTTCGTATTGTCTTGGGATCAGAAACTCGCCGGAGTTCCAGAAACTGCTCGGCATCGCCATGGAGATGTTCCTGCTGTGCAGCGATGACGGGGAATCAGACGTCAGGATGGTAGCTGACGAATGCCTTAACAAAATCATTAAAGTAAGCCCTCCTTACGTTTTCAGTATATCAGTAACTACAGTATGCATCTTGTATCAAAGTGAATGACATTGATAATAAGCAGCATAAATGTTCAGCCCCTTTGGTGGCAAGTTTATGTTTTCTGACGTTTTTTTTTTTTGGGGGGGGGGGGGGGGAGCAATACTGTAGTAGACGAATGGAGGATTAAAACACTGTTAATAGAATTTATTATTATGATTGGAAAGGTTCACTGTCTGCTGTGCTGTAGAAATTATAGTCTCTATTAAATGCAGTTAGAAGTGTTTTTGACCATTATCTTTCCTACAGTAACACATTCTGCCTTTGATTTTGATGTAGGCCCTCATGGATTCCAACCTTCCACGATTACAACTGGAATTATATAAAGAGATAAAAAAGGTAAACTGTTAACAGCCTAGTTTTTCAAACATTATATGTGTGTGTGTGTATATATATTATGCAAATTGCCCAGAAAACTGCACTTATTAAAATCTAAGCGACTACTAGTATATGAGAGAGAGAGAGAGAGAGAGAGAGAGAGAGAGAGAGAGAGAGAGAGAGAGGGAGGGAGAGGGAGAGGGAGAGGTCAGTGATCTTCAGATTTATGATTTGGGGAATCCTACTGATTTTTCATTAAACGAAACAACAAAGATACAAGCCCTTGTTATTTTTTGTGTGCAGAATGGTGCTTCAAGGAGCCTGAGAGCCGCGCTGTGGAGGTTTGCAGAGCTTTCTCATCTTATACGCCCACAGAAATGCAGGTAATCTTTACAAAGTATTTTATTATCCTCAGGCCGGCGATGTCAAGGACAATGTGAAATGCACACCCTACACGAATATAGGCTAGGCTGTGAAACAGTGGTTTCTATTCACAAAGCTTTTTTTCCCATAAATATAATAATGTGTGAAAATGTTCTAGACTGCTGTCTAAAGACACCCGTCTACACTGTTGAACGGTTTCATGATCATCCAACTTAATTTTAAGTTAAAGAGCCATTATGTGAATCACACAGTAAACTCTTAAGACCATCAAAGATGAACACTGTCCTAACCATTTCAGATATATTGCTTGGAGACCCATTATCAAATTGTGATAAAATGTGCCAAGGACATTCTTTAGCACAAGTAAGGGGTCTTTTTTTCTATTTATCTGTATGCCACTTTTTTCATTAGAACATGAAGGTGATGATGTTGGTGTAGAATTTATTTTTCTCTCTAAGTTTACAATACCCTGTCAGTAACACTGCTGTCTTCCTTTTAAAAATCAGGCCGTATCTGGTCAATCTGCTGCCCTGTCTAACACGCATCAGCAAGCGACCAGAGGAAGCAGTGCAGGAGACACTGGCAGCAGCCGTCCCAAAGATCATGGCAGCACTGGGGAACTTTGCCCACGATGGTGAAATCAAGGTAGCCATGACCTCAATTACTCTTCACACATAAGCCCCTTTCACACTGGCACGCCTACCCAGGTCCAGACCTAGGTTCTGGCTATTTGTGTTACAATCCCGCTGGTGTGAAACCATGTACCTGGGTCGGACCCGGGTTAACCTAGGTCCCAGCGACCCACCTTAGGATGTGGGTTGACACGCTTTGACCCGAGTTGAGCGAGCCAATGCGATAACAAACGCATCTAACCCCACATCTGCGTGACGGTTTCACTTCCACCAGGAACATTTCTGTTTAATCTGTTTTGACATCTTGTCGTTGATTGAGCCAGATTGCAGCAGGGATGTAGAAACATTTGTTCTAATCAATATTTGGGCCAACGATTCAATCCAGAGAAGCTTGGATAGAAGCGTCTGTAACAAGCAGCTTCCGGAGCACTGATACGCACATTGTGCACTTGCGTCTGTCACCCAGGGCAACCCTGCTATATCAAAAGCAGTGTGACTTGAAACTTGAAACTATTGCTGATCTAATACTAATACTGATCCTTGTGGTACTCCACTGGTTACCTCACTCCATTTTGGGGTTTCTCCTGTAATCAGTACTTTCTGTTTTCTACATGTTAACCATTCCTTAATCCATGTGCATGCATTTCCTTGAATCCCTGCTGCGTTCAGTTTGAGAATTAATCTTTTATGCAGGACTTTGTCAAAACGGCCCAAGAAAACACAAGGTATAATCTCTGTTTTTTTTTTTTTTTTTTTTTTTACTAGCAAATATGTAGTGTTCCTTTTTTTTGGTTTTTATCTTTAAAGAAAGTTCCTGTGACTTTTTCAAGCACTGTGGCAGGCTTTGCATGTTTTTATTAGTGAACTTCTTTAAATATGTACTGTATGGGAAATGATAAAGATGGTTGCCTCCCCTTGTAGCCATACTCAACAGACTGGACCACACTGTAGTGGAAGAAAATATTCCCCTGCCTCTACTGAAGATGCTGGAATTACCTCATGCATTAATTGCAGCCTGTGTGCAATTTAATTATCTTTGATGTATCCTTCCTAGACGAGTGAATTACACAGGAGCCTCGTGGGCAGTAAAAGCCTGGCTTCTCCATTGATTTCATCTGGGGAGGCAGTATTTTGTTGCATCTTTGCAATTAGACACAAAATAGATTTTTTGCCACACTGCTTGAAAGTATAGACATGGCAAAAATGACAAAGTGAAAATGTTTAATAAATGTTTAATATTATCAGATATTTAACAGCTGTGATAGTTGCATGATCTTAAAATTATATTATGAATACAGGAATAAAGTTACTAAAGCATGACTAAGAAGGATTTTTAGATAGAATTGCCATTCTGGAATTAATATATAACACTTGTCATATACATTTTGCATAACAGATGTTCCATTCATTAGTGTAGGGAAAAGAAAACCAACTCTTTACTATATTAAGTCCAATTAATGGGTACTATAGATCATGTGACAGAATGCCAGTATCCTAATTGATGTAACAGAATCTGAAGTGTCTTCAACCATTCATTCCCAGAACATATTTAGATTTTCCATTTTATTTTGTGGGTGTTAAACCTACATTAACACAAAAAAGACTGTATAGTAATTGTTTTTTGTACACTACACAGCCAGTTACCTGTCCACCTCCAGTGATGCATACTGTATGGTCTGTGAACTCTTCCTAGATGTCTTGGAGGCATGTGAGGCTAGAACTGGCTGCAGCAAATGACTGTACATACATACATAGTATAGACTGTATATAGCAAGTGTTTGAAATAAATGTGTAAAGGTGTAGAATTGTAAATTGCGCGTTTTGTTCATTTATTTTAGGTTTTACTGAAAACTTTTGTTGGAAATCTCAAATCCAGCTCTCCAACTATCCGCCGCACTGCAGCAAGCTGTGCCACCAGTATCTGCCAGCACTCACACCGGACTCAGTATTTCTACAGCTGGCTACTGAGTGTGCTGTTAGGTAGGTTAACAGCGAATAGTATCTCAGTGATTCACACTTAGAAAATCCATGTTGCAAAGGCTGGCCTTAGTAAAGCAGTGCCCCCTCATCCCTCTGCCCTGTAGGTTTGATGGTCCCTGTGGAGGAGGAGCATCCCACTGCTCTGATCCTAGGGGTCCTGCTCACACTGAGGTACTTGATGCCTTTACTGCAGCAGCAGGTGAAGGATACCAGTCTGAAAGGCAGCTTCGGGGTCACTCGCAAAGAGGCTGAGGTCTCCCCCACCCAGGAGCAACTCGTCCAGGTAAAGAGCTCAGAGAGTGGAGTCTGCATTTAAATAAATAAAATAATTATCCTGCACTTTTTTTTTTAATCGACATCTTTATCAACTTCCTAAAATACATAAAAATACAATGTGAAGAGGTCAGTGCTAGAGTGTAGAGACAGTGGTGTTTAGAGAGGTGTTCATTAAGATTGACCCCTTTGTGCATTAGGCTGCTGTTTAGTTAATGCTGGTCGACACGTTATACTGTATTAAAAATGTTATATGGCATTATTGAAAGTGAGCACAAACAATTTCATTATTTATAAATATGACTTCTGTTTTTCGGTCTTTATTAGTCAGGAAGGCAGGACATTGGCCAGCAGCACTGAGAAATGTATTTATTATTATTTTTGTAGTAGGCTTTATTTTTTAATGAGAAAATTCAAGTCAATATGAATTGATTGACTATTTCCACAGGTTTTCTGCTGTTTATTGGCTATCCATCGATTTCATTTTTTTTGTGTCGGGGGTGTTTCATCGTGTTTCATCAGTTAAAACCAAAAATCAGAAGCCCTGTTTATACAGTAGTAGCGTTGACTTTTTGCCAAGTTACTTGGTTCTGAAAGACTTAAGCACAGTAAAGTCAACACAAAGTATAAAAAGTAACCACTTGCATTATACACCATTAATGCATTTAAAATACTGTATGTCCATGCATTTTGTCAATTGTTCAGGTGCTCCAACTAGTTGGTCTGTAAGAAAACATCAGTGTTAGTGATGCTGTTTAAATCTACTGTTGGCATCCTTGTTGATATCGGACCTCTCCATGTCTCCACGACACATTGTGCGTCCAATAAACTGCTGTACCCATCTTTTCCCAGGTGTATGAGCTGACCCTTCATTACACGCAGCACCTTGATCACAATGTGGTCACGGCAGCCTTGGAGCTGCTGCAGCAGACATTCCGCACAACGCCCTCAGACCTCCTGCACACGCTCATCACCGCGGGCAGCATTCCCCGGGTCAGCATCTCTCGAGAAGAGGCTGAAAATCGCGGCCGCAGCGGCAGCATCCTCGAGCTTATAGGTAATGCGCACTCAGTGTTTGGAAAAGCTAGGGGAACGAGTTCTCAGAAGATTTTAGGCACATATTTGTGCCTCCAGCCTGGTTAACTGTTACCTGATGGGTAAAAGGCAGTAGTTGTAGAACCAACATATTGTAAACATTTATAATAATGCAGTGAGACGGTGCAAAAAAGAAATAAAATGCTATTTGAAGCCACTCACACTTTGTGAATGCTAGTAACTACAAATTAAACATGTGATTGACTACCTGCTGTAAATCCCCTGTTATACAACAGCTTCTGAACTTTTGATGTAAAAGACCATTTTAACACAAAACCAAGGTAGGTTATCTATGACAGGCTTTAGCTTTTATTACTTAAAAGCAGCATATAATACTTGCGCGATCATTGCAATAAACACGGTAGAGTATTCCGAAATATTCCTTCAAAGGCTGCCTCATGATAAGGCTTTTCTTTTTTACTCTCTGAAGAGCTACACTTCTGATGGTTTCTTTTTGCCCCTCACTCTCTTGAAAATGACAAACAAGGGGTTTAAAATTTGGTTTCCTATTTCTTTTTCCTCCTGACATTTTAAGTAATGATTTCTTTCAGATCCTAGTTTACACAAGGTGAGGTACACGTGTATCTTTTACTCATGAACATCATATCTGAAAGATGAACTGTAATTGGGCATTTAATAAGATAATGCAGTTTTTGGCTCATTTTTTTATATTTAAAAATAAATAAATTATATATATATATATATGTGTGTGTGGGTTCATATATATTATATAGTATATATAAATAAATAAATAGAACGACATACAACATTTGTATTGCTCAAATTGTCCAGAACCCAGAACCAGTGGAAAGTGTTGAAGTGTTCTGGGTTCTGTTGCTGCAGTATTAAGTTTCTTATAAGTGCTGGGATAACCTCCTCCCCCCTCCCATTTAAATCAAGTGACAGTGTAAAAGCATGTTTAACATGCTACATGTTTTACAATACAATGTTTTGAATGGAATGAAGAAGGCTGTTTGGTTCTGGTACTTGGCATACTCCAGACAAACTCAAAGTCATCTAATGGCAGAAATGTGTTGGTAACTCGATATGGGAGAAACAGAAATCTGAACCACTTGCGTCAACATCATGAAATAGTAAGGAACATGTACAGTAATGGAAATGGCATTTGAAGCTACACACACAGTAATGTATTAGTCTTTATCGGCTATGTGGCTATGGGTCTTTGTTTCACTTCTGCTGTTCTCTTTTTCTCTTCATCCCTTACTAATCACCTCACTTTTTTGATTGGAAGCAGCCGGTTTCTCCTTGGCTACAAGTTTCCCTTCTACCTGGGTAGTTCCTGGGCTTTTTATCTTTTCTTTTCTGTCACTTGCAGCTGGAGAGGGGCCATCATGCAGTCCTCTACTACTCAGAAAACAAAAAGGTGATTATTTACAGCGTCTCCAGTACAATTCATGCCTTCAGTCTGTGTAGTAGCTTGTAGTACTGTATAATGTAGTGGTCGTTAGCAGTACGTTGGACACCCTTTGTACAACTGGGGATCTTTCTTGAAAAAATTGCATACTGTATTGCTGTTTTGGTATCGGAGCAAGACATGCGCTTACGGTGTTGTACTTTTTGAAATGGTAGGTATTATTTCTTGTAGTTCTTTTTTTTTTCTTCCTACATTAGCAAAAAAAAAGACACCCACTCTAATTGTATTTGTGAAAAAGTACTTTCAAATACCTGGACAAAAAATAATGTACAGCAATGTTTTATTTTTTATATAAGTAAAGGTGTGTAAAAGTGCAACACACCATTTAAATCATTTAAACTGGTGTTTCATATTTCCAAAACCATATAATAAAAAAATGTATATAAATTGTATGTTTTCTTATAAGGAGGGACACATTTTTAAAGATCAGTATGTGTGGAATTTGATCTCCTTTGTTTAGATCATTTAGAATACAGGCAGTGGTGCTGATTATTAGGAGCTTTTTAGGGATGCATTGGTTCAGAATGTTGCTATGGTCTGCTGATCTCGGGACTTGGTGATTAAGGGTATTGAACATTATAATTGCAATATGTTACAGTTCTTCTAAATAGACTTCATGTTCAGGGGAACCAAAGAACATGATGAATCCCACACACAGTAGAGTGTGTAACTGGAGATGCCTCATTAGATTTATGAACAGCACTCTTTCCCAAAAAATCTATCAGGCAAGCTGCTCTCTGGAGAAGAGGAAGGGCTGGAGGACGACACTGAAACAAGGTCAGAGGTCAGCACTGGAACCTTCACTGGTACGTCTACTGAAAGGGTTTTAGTTTTCTTTAATTGATTCTGCTCGATTCAGATGGATTTTATTAACATACAGATGTCATTGTAGCCTCCCCAACTGAGAATTTGTTCACTGCTGTCATGACAAAAGCTACCAAAATTGAACCCCAGAGGAAAGACTTTGATTGCAAAAGACAATAGGAATCCAATGGAAAACATGCGTTACAGTTGTTATTTTCTTATGTTTTAAATACTGAACCTACTGACTGGTATGTTGGCGACATTGGTGTGTTGTTCTTGAATAACATCTAATTTTTGATTTGGTTATCACAGTAGCAACCCCTCTGTCCCCACTCAGATAGACTGATTAGCGCGTTCCTCGCACACAGACTTGTACCTGTCTGGTACTGTTCAAATCTTATATTCACAAATTGCATTGAGCACAGTGTATTAATCAAATTTGCATTTTAATAATGATGTAATACATGGATTGGATTTTCTTTCTCTTTAGCAGCTGTGAACAGTGAGAGTGCCAGTGAGGTCCCTTCCTCCTCGGGCGTGTCGACTCTGGGGTCGGCCGACTCTTCGGGGGGCCATGACATCATCACAGAGCAGCCTCGCTCCTCCCAGCACAACCTGGAGTCAGCCGACTCTGTAGAGCTGAACGGAGCCTCGGACACGGTGAGCAGCATGGCCACCACCTCCGCATTGGCTGGCGGAGAGGGCACCGAGGACGAGGACATGGTGAGCCGCAGCTCCAGCGCCAGCCACTCCAACCCCGCTAACCAGGCCTCCTCGCCGGCCAGCGAGAGCTCCCAGACCACCACTGAGGGTCCCGACTCAGCCGTCACCCCGTCAGACTGTTCAGAGCTTGTAAGTGTGCGGCAGCGGGCTGAGGGGGGATCCCAGACTTCCACGGAGGGGCCCGACATCTCTCACAGCTCCTCCGGGGAGGGTCCGGACTTCGATACGTCCCATATCTCTACCTCTACCTCTACTTCCTCCTCCACTGCCTCCTTCTCTAGTGACAGTGAAAAGGTCAGCAGCTCCCAGCTGGGAAGGAGCTAGACCTCCACCTCTCCTCCTGCTCTCCATATCATTGTTGCAAGCTCAATTTTGAATGCTTCTGTGCAGTTTAAAAAGATAATAATTAGAGGCTGTATTTGGTGTCTTTTTTTTTTGCCGGATGATTTGCTAAATTTTATTTTTATCTTTTACCCTTTCAGTGTGCTCCATTTCAGCGATCTGCTTTTCTTTCTTTTCTTTTTTCTTTAAAATGCATAA
The DNA here is from genome assembly GCF_017654505.1 of Polyodon spathula. Classification (NCBI taxonomy): domain Eukaryota; kingdom Metazoa; phylum Chordata; class Actinopteri; order Acipenseriformes; family Polyodontidae; genus Polyodon; species Polyodon spathula. The sequence goes on along the minus strand of NC_054535.1, from coordinate 13,665,183 downwards.
AGCCTGTTTTTGCTTTTATAAACTTAACAAAAAATTTAGAAGGAAATAGAGAGGTTAACACTAAAATAACATAAACCATTATGTTTTGTGTTTTTTTTTTAATTTCTTGAAAGGTGTTTTTTACTTTTTAAATGATCTATCAAAAGAAAAAAAGAAAGTGAGGCCCTCTTTTTTTCTTTTCTTCAAAATTAAGTATTGTTTTACCTTAAAAGGGAAGCTGCTAAATATTTCTTAAATATTTTTGACCTTCTTAAATATTGCTACTACAAAGTTAACTGGGCAGGTTGAAATCATATATCACTATTAATTGAAGTTATAAAAAGGTGTTACAAACTGAAGATTAAATCTTTCCGCTTTAGTTGTGACCAAGTAGAATTACTATAATATTCAAAATATCATTGGGCAATAATTCTGAGTCTGTTTTAATCTAGGTTAACTTTTTAAAAGTATTCAGTGGCCTGAATGTTTGATGACAATGGCTAGACTATAAATTATTAACTTTAACGCTGGCATATAGTTTTATACTACAACAGTGGTCTGTGAACGATGGAGGTGTACATTGCATGCAGGCTATTTTATATTCACCCCAAAGCTTGCCTTGCAAAACATATCCTTATGTCGTAACTTTATAATGAAGATAAGATTGAATCTGCTTGGTTGTAACATGTTGGACTGCAAGTACGGTATATGAGTTCCCAGGTGATGTGTGTATTGGCTCCCTTCAGCTAAAGTACCACTGTGTTAGTAAAGCAGGTTGGCCCTGCATGGGTTAAGTGAAGCTAGAAAGGGACTCGATTCTGTGAGTTTAAGAACCCACTGTAATATCCTCTGATTTTTCAGCATTGTGAAAAAACCTTTCATATGCATTAAGAATGAGATCTAGTTCAGACAATGTTATTTCTATAGCTTTGGGGTTGATTTGATTAACCTACTGAAAACCCTGTCTGGATAAGCTGTACCGCACAGCACTCTGATTGCATCAAGGGCAATCCAGGGTGATTCCTTCAACAAGTACAGACTTTCTGACCATAAAACCATACATTAAATAATGTTACTAGTGTTTGTACAGCGGTTCTTACTTGTGGCTCTTTCAGTCCATTCCAATGCATTCCAGCCAGGGCTTGGACTACCCGACACCTTAGCTGGAACAAGGCAGTGCATAGCTCAGTTTAATATGAGACTTGGTTGGAAGGACTCGCACGTCTGTACCACTGGTTCTTGGTTCTTACCGCCTTGGCTGGTAGATACACACACAGTTTTGTTTAGCAGTATGTGACAAAGTGGTTGATTGTATACAGGTGCAGGAGTGAAAGAAGCAGACAGAAATAATTATAGTTGAGTTTGGAAATGTTTTTGTTTTGTAATTCCAGATCTGGCGACCAAACAATGATTTCCTGGCAGTACACACCAATGTGTACAGTGCGGGGTATATAAATACGGTCACCAGTCCTGGGTGCATGCAGTAGTGCTCATCGTGGGTGATACAGTTTATATTTGTGACAAAGGTGCGGTGTTGTCCGGTTTAGTGCTGGCCCTTGGCGACAGCTCCGGAACTGCGTTAACTGTCTGGTAATGTACAAGACAATTACAAAGAAACAAAACACAACACTCACGATTTTAGAAGCTGTATGTACCTTTACTGTCCTTGTCGGTTCTTACTCACTACAAACCAGTGCGAAGGAACAGATTACGATTCTCCGTCCCCTTTTATACTGTTACCCATGACCCCTTGGTAAACGAGTGCAACCACCTCTCCAATCTGCGACTGCCACACAGTTTCCCTTCCGGGTCAATACGTTCTTACAACTGAGTCTCGCCTTCTTCCAGACTGGCCGACTTCCCGACCCAGGGTCAGACCAGCCCGTCCAGAGAACTCTGTTCTTGCTGCTTAGTGCTCTCGCAGGTTTTGAGGGAGATTTATGTCCAAGAATCATTGTATTTCTGTCACACAGTAATCAAAGTGGGTTTGACTTCTGTGTTTCAGGTACTAGATGGCAGCGAGAGCCAGTACTCGGGAATGCAGATCGGGCAGCTTCAGGATGAGGAGGAAGAGGGCACAAGCCATCCACATGAAGCGCCCTTGGAACTCTTTAGTGGTTCCAGTCTGGGTACGCAAGCAGCCACATAGCCTGCAGCTTTACAGAACTACTGTTGCAAACAATACAACTCAGTACTGTCAACTAACTTCCCACTACTTTGGTCTACTACAATTGTAATTCTGTTTTTGGTTTTGTATTATTTAGGTTTTGTATTTATTTGTGTCTTCCTTCTGGAGCAGCCTTAGAGGTGTGTTACTCATACGGTGCACAGTGTAGTGAAATCAATAGGTTAATATTGCTCTGTTGTGCATAAGTAAAATAATGTAGCAGTGAAATTTACAGTTACAGCACTGAGCAAACCTCACTTGCTGGAAGGTAAGAGCCACAGTCGACAGCCCTCTGACAGCAGTGTGGATCGATTGATACCAAAGGGTGATGCCTTGGAGTCAGCAGAACTTGAAAACAAGGTAAGCACTGCCAGTTACCACATAGTGTATTATGTCGTTTTTTCATTTATTTGTTTCTTTTTCATAGAAACTAATTTAGCCATATTTTCCCCAACAGTCCTCCAGAATCAAAGGAGAAATTGGTCACTATACAGATCAAAACGCTGCACCTCTGGTCCACTGTGTACGCCTTCTGTCTGCAACTTTTCTTTTAAATGGACAAAAAGACGGTAAGAGTTAGCATTGCTTTTACAGTGCTTATGCCCCTGGGGATGTATTGTGTTAAAAACACAAATGCACTGTTCTGCTGTGGGCACATTCCAGACTGCAGTATATTTCTTCAGTTGAATGCAGTTTCAATTTGTAAGGGAATGTCGTGGAAATATTAAGGTGCTATTGAAATATTTATGCATAAATGCATTGTTATTGTGGTTTATCTTTGTAAATGTAAGTAGCCATTTGAGTCCCTGTGACCAGAGTGAAAACAAAAGAGAAACACACTCCCATCACTAATGTTGTACATCATTGTGTAACGGAAGGACATTATCTTAAAGGCCGTCTTTTTAAAACATGTTGGTTTGTGATTAACATTGTAAAGGTAAAATAATAACAAATTGCTATGAAAAGATACAGTAACAGTTTGTTCCGAGACCAGCACTGGAACTATTTTTGTGTTTGGTAATGAATAGGTGCACATGTGGTTTACAAGGATACAATGTGTTACTAGCAAGTTGTTGAAGTTTATTTTAAAGCTCAGACTTTCTTTTAGTTAAAGAAGAGTAGTGAAAGCACTTACACATTAAAAATATTAACATTTCATGTTGTGAATAAATGTGAACATAACTGCAAGCTGGTTTAGCTCTGGGCACAGCTATCTTGTGGAGTGCGCATTAACGTTGCGCTTTAACCATGCGCGCACTTAATAATAGTTAATGTGGGGGGGGGGGGGGGGGGGGGGGGGTATATCCTTTAGCTGGGTTTTTAACTATAGTATGCTTAACTGATGAGAGTAGGTCTATAATTTTTAAACAAAGGGAAATTAACCTAACATTGTAATAAGTGTGAATCAGTTAATGCAGATACTGTAACATATTTATATAGACTGTACTGTAATGAAGGTGTAGTGGATTAGTCCTGGGGAGGGTCTAGTGATCAGGGAGGGTATAAGTATAGGTGTAGAGCTCATTTTAGGGGCACTAGATTTGAGACTGCAGTGAGGCTGTCGTGACTGAGTAGCTGTGTACTCGTGTATAAAATCTGTGTTAAATACAGTCCTCTGGATTTGTTTTTGTTAATTTGTTAGTGTTTTGTACACATTTTCACCTGAGACTTTAAATAAAAGCCAATTTTTCGCATTTTAATCTCGACTTCTGACTGTTTCCTGCCGCCTGCAATAGCCACTTGACTGAGATACTTTACAGTCCCCCTAATCACATTTTGGTGACGCAATTAAAGGAATAGTCTTTATTTCATATGCAGGTCTTGTCCCGGACAAAGAGGTGAGGGTGAGTGTCAAAGCCCTGGCTGTGAGCTGCGTGGGAGCAGCAACTGCTCTTCATCCAGAGGCTTTCTTCAATAAACTGTACCGAGCACCACTGGAAGGAATCGAACCAGAAGGTACAAGCAAAATATCAGCCCAATTGGCATTTCCTTTTAAATGGTGAAATATTGTCAACCCTTATAATTAAAAATACCGTTGGTAGTAAAAACCCTAAAGGATCTTTTGATTAAAAGTGTTTCTCTGTGTCTTCAAGAGTAAAAACTTTGATAAAATCTCTATGATTCATTGAGTACTTTCTTTACCTTTTACCTTTTCTTGAATTGATTCTCGCAGTAGACCTGCTCAAGCCGAAGGGTTGGCCTTAAAGTTTATGCCTTTTTACAAGTGGTTGTGCAAATGAACTCATGCTGTGTTTTTGTTCCAGAACAACAGTATATATCTGATATTTTAAAGTACATTGATCACGGAGACCCCCAGATCAGAGGAGCTACTGCAATACTGTGTGGAACAATAATCTATTCCATCTTGAATAAAACGCGCTTCAATGTAGAAAGCTGGTTAGCTAATGTCAAAAGTTCTACTGGTAAGCCCTTGCAAACTCTGTTTGTGGTACATTACAAATATTGATGTTTATGTATAAAGGGTTTCAAATTCGACATGTAGGTGTTGTAAACATAAAAAATAATGTACATTTAATAAGTATAGAGAATAGGCTTAAAATATCCTAAAATTACTTAATTCAGCAGGACATTTTTCAGTATAAAATATGACAGACTACTTTTATTATTGGAATGAAAATCGTTAGACCCATATTTTTGGTAGAATTACAGAGGTGTAAAGTCTTGTCTGTAGGCCTGTGGTCAGTGAAAAAGCTGCTAAGCATGTATTCTTTCATTAAGTAAATTATTTACCCAGTTGTCTGGTCTAACAATGTTGTTGCCTGGATCTTTTCCAGGAAACCACATTTCCCTGGTGGATTGTGTTCCTTTACTACAAAAGACCCTGAAAGATGAATCTTCCGTTACATGTAAACTGGCCTGCACAGCAGTTCGAGTAAGATGCTTTATGAAAAGTAGAGTAAGGTGTTTGAAAATGGCTTAATTATGTTGTGGGCCATAATGTCATTCGAACCTGTATTCAATAGCACATGCATTGAAGGGCCTCCTTTCTACTGTGACCACACAGATTAAACCCTGTATGTAAAGACCACCTATCTCTGAAAAACAGGTGGTTTCTTAGTGGCTGTAATTACCAGGTTAAACAACAATGAAACCTAAGTGCTCAATGAGCTAATTAACTGGTATTGAAAGCCTCTAAAAGCGTTCATAATGTATGTGGAAGGGTGGTGGGTAATTCACTGACACAGGAGACAGACAGGTGAATTTGGCAACACCACACAGGTGCCCAGTTTTATTTCAGGGTGCCGTTTTTTCTTTAGTCCCGCAGATCGTGCTGTGGGTCCGTGGTTCTGTTTACCATCGTTGGTAAATCAGACCACGGACCCACAGCACGATCTGCGGGACTAAAGAAAACCAATACCAAGCGATGGTACACAATACTGGCGCCCTTGCAGGTGCTTTGAAACAATAATTCAAAACAGAAGGCACAAAGAAACGGGGAAAATAAAACAGTAACAAAAACTACAAAGAAAAGGTGCTGCACTTTGCAGTGATATCCCGGTCGCCGCTGCCCCTGCGACACGGATCACCGTCCTACACTGCTGGCTCACTAGCCTGCTCTGATATACTAATCAGGGGTCTGCCCAAGGGTTCCCCGCCCTCAATGTCTCGCTCTGAACCTCCGTTTCTTTCTCTCCCACTGGTTCTCGGTCGTTGACCAGCGCTTCCGCACTCTCGGCGCGTTTAACAGGGCAGATCTGAGGAAACAACAGAGCGTTAATTTATAGGGCTAACAATCTTCCAAGACGTGCCTCTCAGCCATTTAGAGAGGGGGAAAGTCCACACACCCACTTTCCCACCTCCCCGTGTCACTGCCATGACTCACAGGCGGTTGTTGGACGACTGCCGCCCTCTTCCTGCAGCCCGTGAACACGCCAGCAGAGTCAGCACAGATCTCTCCCTGTTACATGTATTTTTATTCTCAAATTTACAGTTTTAAAAAATAAATAAATAAATACATACATACAGCATAGCAGGATACAGCATAGCAGCTGCTTCAAAACCTTCCCTCGAATACACCTGCAAACAGTGTGGTTTGCTAACCAGCTGTAACAGTAACCTGTCTTGTGTTCTAGCACTGCATCATGACTCTGTGCAGCAGCAGCTTCAGTGAGCTTGGCCTGCAGCTAATTGTTGATCTCCTCACCCTGAGGAACAGTTCCTATTGGCTGGTGAGGACGGAGCTGCTGGAAACTTTGGCTGAACTGGATTTTAGGTGGGAAACGTTTGTCATGATAACTTGTAAGTTGTGTCTTTTCTGTATTTTGGTTTTCATCGTTCAGCTGTCTGTGCACATTATTAAAAAGCAAAACACAACAAAAAAAAGACACAGACCTGTTGTGTTAAATTCTCTCTCAGTGCAATGCTGCTGTTACTGCTCTGGTGCTCTTAGCAGTAGGATGTTTGTTAATGACCTATTTCAGCCATGCTGTAACTGGTAGCATTTTGAGTATTTCCCGTTGAGCTAGCATCCAAGTGAACTATCTTCAGTATTTAAAATGATATGTATACATTTGTAATCAAAAGTTTACATACCCCAATGGAAATGTTTTTTTTTTTAATTTTTAGAAATTTCTCAAAAACAAACAGTTTTAGGAAAAATCTTTTGTAGCAAAAGTTTTGATTTTGTGGATGAGGGAAAAAAAGTTACAAGAAATAGATGTCTACAATTATTTATTTCAGCAATTTTTTTAAAAAACTCACAAACGCTAATTCAAAAGTATTCATACCCTGACAAGGAAAATGAAATTAATAGCTAGTTGAGGCACCTTTAGCAATAATAAACGATTGGAATGTTTGACTGAGCTTTTGGCATGATTCTTTAGTGATATTTGACCATTCTTCAACATAGACTTGTTCCAGTTCATTCAACTTCCAAGACTTCTTCTCTTGTGCGCAGCCTTCTTCAACTTCAATACCAAAGATTCTCTATCAGATTTAGATTGTGACTTTGACTAGCCTATTCCAGAACCTTGATTTTATTCTTCTTTAACCCTTCTGAAGTAGATTTTTTTTATGTTGTGTTGGAACGTCCAGTTGCTTGTTAAAGTTTTGTAGTGGGGGGTTTCAGATGACTGGCCAATATCTTTTTGTATGGAATGGAATCCTTTACCTTGTATTGAAACTAAATCTCCTGTGCCATTAGTGGAAAAACAGCCCCATAGAAGGATATTACCACCTCCATGCTTGACAGTAGGTAAGGTGTTCTTTTCTTTGTACACTTCACCAGACTTTCTACCAACGTAACGACTATCAGCGTGACCAAATAGCTTGATTTTTATTGTTTCATCACTTCACAAAACCTTTGACCAGAACTCATATCCATCATTTAAATGCCGTTTTGCAAACTTTAAGCGCTTGTCCTTGTGACGTTTTTCTTTTTCCTTGGCCTGCACCTTCACCTTCACCATGCAATACTCGACCTATGGTTGAAATGAAAACCCCAGTTCCACTTGCAGCCAGTTCACTTTGAATATCTTTGGCAATCGATCTCAGATTGTTGTTAACCATCCTCACAATTCTTCTGCTTGTTCTTGGTGGAAGAACCGTCTTTCTTCCAGACCGAGTGAGTATTATGACAGTACCATGAGTCTTGTACTTCTGATAATAGAAACAGTAGTTGAAATTGGGATACTCAAATGCTTGGAAGTCATCTTGTATCCTTCTGAAATAAATAATTGTAGACATCTATTTCTTGTAACAGTTTTTTTTTCATCTGCAAATGCAAAACTTTTGCTACAAAAGATTTTTCTTAAAATTCTTTATTTTTGAGACATTTCTAGAAATTATAAATTTCAATTGGGGTATGTAAACTTTTAACTAAAACTGTATGTATATATAAAATAAACTAAGCCATGTAGCAGAGTACACCTCTAAGCCACTAAATATTGATCTTAGAAATGTTATTCTCTGCTCTGTAAAAATAGTTCATTAATATTGAAGCTATACTGTATCGATTCTCTAGTTGTTGTGCTCGAGGAATTAATTAGTGATGATCATGTGTGATTTCAGATTAGTAAGTTTCCTTGAAAGAAGAACTGAGACCTTGCACAAGGGGGCCCACCACTACACTGGGGTAAGAGATTTATTGTGTACGCTTAGCAGTTAGCTGCTTTATCTACAGTATTCATGAATATAGAGAATAATTTGTGTATGGACATGATTGCTGCATTCAAAGCTACAATCCTGGAGAAATGGACCCCAATTTCACACCTTGTGAATTTAGTTTGTCATTGGGACAAAAGGCGTATTAGGTGGGAGGGTCTAATGAAGTGCCCATCAAGCATATATTTTAGTGTGAAGATTAAATGGCTCACTTGCTATGTATGAGTAAGCTTAGTAATACAGAGCCATGTCCATTTAAAAATGCCTGTTCCACAGAAGGACATCGGGAAAAGAGACGATTTCTAGTTTCAAGTTCAAAAGCTCAATCATGTGAAACAATCAATTTTTTTAAGTGAATCCGTTCTCTCAAAGATGTATTTCCCTGGCTGTAATGCATGTACAGTGATACCTAGCAGATTCAACTATATAAGCAGTTTTGATTTGGTCATTGTAACAGGGGTTACATGTGTGGGTGATCACTGGGTTTAAAATCAGGACACAGAACATTGCGTTTGACACGTCTCACGGACGCACAGGTTTTATTCAAACACAATTGCAGTTCATGAATTGGTGATTGCAGTTACACGGTGCTGCCACTAGGACTAATGGTGGTTACCTAGTGTGGGTTGAAGCTGGTACAAAAACATTCAAAACAGGCACAATGAAAACACAGCTAATAATTAAAAGGTGCTGTCAATACAGCTAGCGCTACCTCCACTACAAGGAGGGTCCTGCTACAGAGTCTATGCGCTACGCCCTTGCATTACTTGGGGAGGATTTCTAAAATCCCCTAAACAAACCCTAATCTTGAGCGCGAGGATTTGCTGACTGCTTGCCAGCGGCTTGCTTCTCTCTTCTACGGTTCAGGCTGGGCAATGCCTTCACTGACGCGTCTCGCAGCATGCATTTCCCAGCGTAGCCTCTTCTTATGAACAATGGGGTGCTCTTCAGGGTCCACCCCTCAGCCAATCAGGGACTTTCAATCCGCCAAGCTTTCCTGCACAATCAGTTGCTTAGCAACGCGTCTCCCGTCGCGTGTCCAGCTGCTTTATGCAGCATCACAGAGGATACAGCAACAGAACACGCCCCATCACTGTCATTGTTTACCTCATTTAAAGACTGATGTATTCTAAAGATTGATTTTATTATTATTATTATTATTATTATTATTATTATTATTATTATTATTATTTATTGCATTTTGCTCGTGAAAAGCTTCTGAAACTCCAGGACCGGGTTCTTAATGATGTCATCATCTGCCTGCTTGGAGACGAGGATCCCAGAGTTCGTCATGTGGCAGCCACTACAGTAACCAGGTGAAGGAATGGGGAGGGGGGCATTGTGCTGGGCCTGTGAGTGGGGAATACGTCATGCCCTATTCATTTCTCAAGTAAAGACAAATGCTTTTTGTCTGCTATATCATGGTAACATTTGTCAAGAAATCATTTACATGTTAAATCATGAAAACAAGACTGAAGAGTTTTTAAAGTACTTGCTAAGAAGATACAGCCCCTGAGACACTGATTTGGCATCATGGACTGTAGAGATTTGAAGCTGCGGTGACAAGAAGAAACACGGCTGTAACTGAGGCGAGGAATGTCATCTTACAATAAAATTAGCTAAACTGTCTTTTCTCTCTAATGGTATTACACAATTGTATTTTGTAGGTACAGACAAATAAGGGGAATGTATGTGGGCAGATCCATCACTTTGTGATTTCCTCACATCTTTTATTTTTGCCTCAGGCTTGTCTCCAGGTTGTTCTATGACTGTGATCAAGGCCAGGCTGATCCAGTGGTAGCTATAGCCCGAGACCAAAGCAGCGTCTACCTGCAGCTTCTGATGCACGAGACCCAGCCACCATCTCACTTCACAGTCAGCACCATCATAAGGTATCTGAAAGACACTTGGAGTAGAATGAGGACGATTTTAAAACTGTCAAAGGTCAAGTCAATTAAACTAAATGGTGACAGATAAAAACATTGTCAGTTTAAAGTAGTAGACAAACACTACAATTTTTCTACAACATTTAAGGACCATAAGGTGACTGTTGGGCACTGTAAAGATGATTTTTTAATTTTATTACAGTAGCAATGGTATTTAGCTCCACTGCTGTTTTTAGATCAAATATACCTATCAGTTTGATTAATAAGTGAAGACATTGATTTTATGACAACGGAATCATTTAATATCAACTAGTTTTCGTGGCTCTGAGATGGAACATGATATCAGTTCTCTTTGTGTTCACAGTGTGGCATAGGTGAGTTGAGTTTAAAAGGCAAAAATGTTAAAGGAGAGAATGTGTTTTAAAAGTAAATGATCACTCAATTACTCTTGTGCTAGACATGTTACCTCTTCATCAATATTGTGATGAACTGGATCATATTTTCTTGAGGTTGGACCCCAGGACAGGATCACAGGATAAATGAATGACCTCTTTTTTCCTTTACCTCATTTAGGACGTACAGAGGATTCAGTGTTTCACAGACTCCGCCTGACGCTACTGTGGAGAACAATCTCTCCAGGGTCACCACAGCTGTGTCCCATGCACTGACATCATCCACTTCACGAGCTCTTACTGTGAGTCACAGGGTTAACTGAAGACATGCTGCTCTTGATGATCTACATTTAGTTGTATAGGCTTTCATAGTTTTGTCCATGAGTGGGTGTCCCCATAAATTATCCTAATTTTTAAAAAACAAACTATTAACCTGGTAGACTTACTGGCAATGAAAGGTATGTTTGTACGTTGTATGTTTGTGTTTATATATATATATATATATATATATATATATATATATATATATATATATGTATATAAATGTCATATATATATATATATATATATATATATATATATATATATATATATATATATATATATATATATATATATATATAGTTTCCTTCAAATCGGTTGTCTGAAGAAAATTAGTTTTTAAATGGGGTTCTACATTTATAATCTGTTTTTGACTAATTTTGGGATACTGTACAGTATATGTAAAAATGGCAGCACTCTGCTTGGCTGGTAAAGATTTAAAACCTATTATATTAACTGTTTCCGTTTCTGATTGGGGAATTTTGGGTTAAACATGAAGTAAACTGCCGTATAATTGTGGACACTAGTTCACTGTGTTTGACTGTTTTCACAGACCCTGATTAGCACAAATCCTGGTCTACCTTGCTTTAGGTAATATTAGGTATTGCACCGTTTATGCATACCAGGGTCTGTAAATGTCATTAACCCTTTCACGTGATTTTATTTCCTAGTTTGGCTGCTGTGAAGCTCTATGTCTCCTTTCATCAGCGTTCCCTGTCTGTACCTGGAGTTTAGGGTGGCACTGTGGGTATGTGACCTCCTCCGGTACCCATCCTTCCAGATCAAGTCTTTACAGAAACAGAGGCCACTCATTCAGGTACAGGACTGACTGTCATTTAACATTGACTTATTCTGACAATTGCAGATATGTTCCTGTCACAAAGACGGCCAGAGTGGGTGGCGTCAGACCAGAAACAGAAAAATAAACAGAGAGGTGGAGTTTAGCATTTAATAAATAAACAGAACAGAAAATAAACGGTGGTAACAAACAGAAACACAGACACGGCACATTCGCCAAAATAAACAGACAAACAAAACGGACTAAACAAAACACGGTGAGCAGATATTTTACGATGATTCTTATTATTCTTATTATTCTCTTTACCTCCGTCTCCTATCCCATTTTCCACTCACCGAACACCCCACCGCGAGTGGGTGAAAACATGCTGCTTTTATGCAGCTGTACCAAGACTCGACTGATAATCAATCATTCAGTTGGAGTCTCGGTACAACTGCACATGAATTGATGATGATGTTATCCGGTCAGTTGGATCCGACTCTTGGCGATTCTATAGGCCACCTCTCGCCACGCTTTCCGGTCTTGGACTTTCCCTTTCAGCTGTTCTATGCCGAAGCCAGTGTCCGTTTTGATGGCGTCGAGCCACCGCATTCTTTGGCGGCCTCGTCTTCTTGTTCCACTGACCATTCCAAGCATCATTGCTTTCTCCAATGAATCTGATCGCATCATGTGACCAAAATAAGTGAGCTGGAGTCTGGTGATCTTTCCCTCAAGCGAAATTTCTGGCTTGATGCGCTTCAGAACCTCTTTATTGGTGACTCTTGCTGTCCATGGTATCCGTAACAGTCTTCTCCAGCACCATAGCTCGAGAACATCAGTCCTCTTTCGGTCAGCTTTTTTCAGTGTCCAGCTTTCACACCCATACATTGATATGGGGAACACAATAGCATGGACCATTTTGCATTTGGTTGTGAGGCTGATGTCTTTGCTCTTCCAGATTTGGTGCATGCTCAGCATCGCACTACGGCCTAACGCAATTCGTCGCCTGATTTCAGGGCCACAGTCTCCAGTTCGGTCGATCATGGATCCCAGGAAGCAGAAATCCTTGACGTATTCGATCTCTTCACTATTGATGGTTATTGTGACTGCTCCATTTCCAGCTGTTGTCATGATCTTCGTCTTTTTGATGTTGAGGTGGAGACCCATCTTTTCGCTTTCCTTTTTGATTCTTAATATGAGGTATTTCAGGCCATCTTCCATTTCCGCCAGTAATGTTGTATCATCAGCATAGCGGAGATTATTAATATTTCTGCCTCCAATCTTCACACCGATTTCCGATTCTTCCAGATCTAATTTCCTCATGACCATTTCTGCGTAAAGATTGAAAAGAAAAGGACAGAATACAGCCTTGTCGAACACCTTTCTCGATTTTGAACCACTCGGTGTCTCCTTGTTGTGTTCGAACAGTTGCTTCTTGGTCTTTATAAAAGGATCTTATCAGCTGGATCAAGGGTGCTGGCACTCCCAGTTCTTGCAGGGCCTTCGCTAGCTTATCGTGTTTGATGCAATCGAATGCCTTGATGTAGTCGATGAAGCAAATGTAGATGTTTTTCTGATGTTCATGACATTTCTCCATAATCCACCGCAGATTTGTGATATGGTCATGGGTACCACGACCTCGTTTGAACCCAGCTTGCGAGTCAGGTATTTCAATGATTGGGCGCAGACGCTGCTGTATGATCTTCAGAAGGACTTTGCTTACATGAGGAATCAGGGCTATTGTACGGTAGTTGCAACAGTCCCTTGCGTCGCCTTTTTTAGGCAGTGGGATGAATACTGATCTCTTCCAATCCTTTGGCCACCTACTGGTTTCCCAGATCTTCTGGCAGATCGCTTTGATAGCCACTAGTGGAACAGGCCTCAACATTTCTGCTGGGATGCAGTCAATACCAGGTGCCTTGTTGTTTGGTAACTGCTTCAGTGCCCATACGATTTCCTCATCCAGGATAGCTGGCTCCATTTCCACTGGGTCGTCGTGGGGTGGCTCAGGGTCGCTAGTGCTTGCATACAACAGGTCCGTGTATTCTCGCCATCTGCTTCTGATGCATTGCTGGCCAGTCAGGACCTTCCCGTTTTTGTTTTTGGCAGTGAAAGGAGTTCAGATTTTCTTGACCTGTGCAAAGAGATTTCTGGTGTGACCTTTTCGACAGTCTTCCTCCATTTGCTTGCATCGCTGATCCCAGTATGCTTCTTTGTCCTTACTTGCTGCCCTTTGAAACTCCGCATGTAGCCTCCTAGCCTCGTCTCGGTCCCCAGCGGCTTTGGCTGCTCTTCTTTGATCGGCAATTTTGATGGTTTCTGCCGACAGCCACTTGCTCCTTTTCTCTAGTTTCTTGTATGGCATGTGCTCCTGCGCTGTTTTGATAATCGTGGATTTGAATTCCTGCCACAATTCGTCCAGCTGTTTGTCTACATTGCCAAGCAGTTCGAATCTGTTCTTCGTGAATCTGCGCATGAATTAATAAAGTGCAATTCCCCATGCTCACATATTATTACTTTTTACTTGCACGTGAAGTGCTGTGCAATCCTCGTGCCTAAATACAAGTATACATTTTAAACACTTGTGTTACACAGACCCGTTTATATCCCGTGTACCAACGACTATACACCAACATTAACACACAACACGCAACATATAACAGAAAATATACACAGGGGCGGGCACACAATGGTTTATAATTGTAAATTAAAACATTAGACAAAGTGGGTGGCCTATGTCTTTAGTAAATATGTACATAAAGTACAGTCAATATAAAAGCTGTACCAGGAATAAAATGCAAGCCCTGATTATGAATCCACCAGTCTGTTTGTCTTTATAGGTAGGTAGAAAGAAAGTATATTTGTAACAGGGGTGTTATGTGATGCACTGTTATGGGTATTGCTGAAGTCTGTGTCTGAGATAATGGATATGAGCTGAACAAAAAGATCTTTTTGTACATTGTTGAACTGCTTAACTGAGAGTTTGTGACTCGGATTCCCTCAGATTGGCTGCTTTTAGAGTTTCTTAAGAAGTGTAACAGACACATCTGTGTGATGCACTAATGTTACTGATATGTCTAAGTGCTTTTTATATAGAGTTCGGACGCTCGCTGGGAAACTGCAAGGTCTGCAGTTCATGCCCAGTCTAATAAGAATCTGTTTTTAGTAAAAGATAGAAATACATAATTCAAAGCACAGTTCCAGGTGATGTATTTAGTCATACAACTGTGTGTTTTTTTTAATTCAATTTACACTTACTAATCGACCAACGTAAATCTCTTACGATTTATTTGAAGCCTGTCTCAGTCAGGACCCACTGATGATTTCCGGAAGAACTGCAGCGTGGGGATGGCCCACATGGTCCTGTCCCTCCTCTCCTCAGCCTGGTTCCCTCTCGATCTGTCAGCCCACCAGGATGCACTCATGTTGGCAGGCAACTTGCTTGCAGGTACAGTAAGATGTCCTTTTTACATTCATGTAAGACAGTAGAATAGCAGTTAATGTTGTTTTTTTACATATAAATATTGTAAGTTTAATGTAAATCACATTATGTTTTTGAGAGCATATGGCTAGAGTAATAGTTGCTGTGACTGGATAGTGGATTCTGGTTGAGAACTTATATATAGTATTCAATTGGATTCAAACTTTCAATTTGAGATTCCAAAGGAGAAACCTAGCAGCCCTATTTATGTATTTTTGTTTAAGCGCTAAAAAACAAATCTAGCTCAAATACATTAAACCCTGTTCAATTTTCCAAAACATACATCCTTTAAGTACCTGAGCCTGCTCTTACAATCTAATGCTAATGGACAGTGTTATGAAATTCAGTCATGGAATTGCTGCCACTCACTGGTGTTTACGTGAGTTATTATCTAATTTGCTTTTTAACTGCAATATACATGTTAAAGCATTAACCATGGTAATGTGTCGTAAAAAGCAGTTTACCATGGCAAATTCTAGTAAATGTATAGAATTAGCATTGTAAACTGCAGCATAAGCATGCAAATTAACTTTTAAAAGAATGTCATTTCTCTGAAACTGGAGTCAATGCTTATAATGCTAAAATCTACTTTCAGCGGCAGCCCCCAAGTCTCTAAAGAACCCCTGGACAGCTGAAGACGAGGCTAACGCAGGCGTCAACAAGCAGGAAGAACTGTGGCCAGCTCTGGGGGACCGGACAGTGGTCAACATGGTGGAGCAGCTCTTCTCTCATCTCATGAAGATCCTCAACATCTGTGCTCATGTCGTTGATGATGTGGCACCTGGACCTGCGATAAAGGTATTGTCTGTATGCCTCTTAAAAGGGGTTGCTTGGTTTAGCGTTAAACAGCTACTGTTCGTTGCTTTTAAATACTGATCATTAGGTGCATAGAGAAACCTGTTATTACTTTAGGTCAGGATGACAGTAAAATTGATGGTAGTTATCAGAGTTAGAAACTAACGCTTGCCTGTTCACCCGAGGCAAATTAAAACTGATGAGGACTAGCTGATGTCTGTGTCTCAGTAGTTCTGTGGGCAAGTGCTTAAACAAGTGTAAGAAATACTCTCACGTTCACAGGCTTGTGTTTAAAAAATACAGGAAAAATCCATTTTCTTAGCCAGTGGTGGCGAACAAACATTTGTAATGCTTACAGAAAAGTCACTCAGAACTGAAACCTCCCTTCATCTCCCCTTGCCATGACGAATTTTACATTATTTTGAAATATCCGAGTGCATCAGCCCTTCATTGAATTTTGTCTGTACTTACGTTATTAATTTAGTCCTCGCCGTGGTTTAATTGTGAACATTTGGTGTAATCTAAATACACTTTTTAGACATCAAAACAGTATAAAAACTGCCATTTCCTTACATTACATTTCATTTTTCAATTTTATATATATATATAATTTTTTTTTTTTTGAAAAAGCTCAATTGCTTAACTGTCTTATTACTAACATATTCGTATTACAAGATTTTTGTGAAAAAATATTAGATATTTTGTGTTTTTATACTGTTTTAATGTCTAAAAAGTACATTTAGTTTATAAAACCGAAAGTTTACATTTAAACCATGGCAATGAGTAAATTAGAAAAAAGTCTGAAGAGATGATTCACAAACAACACAAGGAATATGACAGAGAAAAGCAGCAGCACACATTTTAAGTAACCTGGCTTTCATAATTTGACTGGCTGCAGTAAGTCTGTGCCTTCAGAAAATATGTACTGCAAGGTTTGTGTCCAGTATGGCCAGAATGGCACATTTGTGACTGGGTCGTCTACCTTTTAAGATAGTCGATTTTAAAGCGCATGAAAAATCAGGTAATCATTCTAACTGTGCAACTGATGTAGCCAAACAAGGCACATCAGAAGTGTAACAATTACTAGTAAACACCTGTATGATTTTAAAGCTGAAAGTGCTTTTTAGAACAGCTCACGCCCTTGCATAGCAGTACCACCGTATTGTGATTTTGAATGAATGGGTGACCTGTATGAGGAAAAAGGATTAAATGTGGGGAAAACCTACAGAAATTCAAAACATGCACAGCAGTGTATGCACACTATTGCGAGGACCCAGCGTCCAGAATGGCAACTGCTAAATATCTGTCGGTTATCTCTGACAGTTCTACAGGTAGTTCCATTACTGAAGCAGTGATATGAAGTGTGCTGTCAACAGTGTTGTTCACACAGACTTTATTGGGGTTTGGAATATGGGGAAGGCAGGTGCAGAAACCCAATCAATGTATCTGGGAATGAGCATTGATATTTATTGTATTTGGGTGTTTTTTTTTTTTTTTTAAATATAATAAAAAAAATAAAAAATTTTAAGTTTTCATTCTTTAGGAAAATAAAATGTAAGCCTAATGTTTGAGGGACCCCAACAGTTGTTGTTGATTCTGACTCCGAACTTCACATAAGGACAAGCAAGTTTACATCAGGACTAGCATATTTCAATAGGTCCTAGTCCTTAGTACTGGTAACACAATTGTGTTCGTTTCTAACCGTGGTAGTTATAAATAACAAGGGAGTACTGTGCTGCTATCTTGTTTCCAAACATTTAAAATTGTACTGTGGGCATATATGCTACTTGCTTACTAGGTATCTTGCCATCCCTACTAGTTAACTTTTCAAGCTTAGAAAAATGGCTTTAATGGACAAATTGTCTAACAAAAGCAGTGTTACCCCCAAAATGTTTGAACAACTAGCCGGAGTGAGACATTTACTGGCAGTGTGACCAAAACAACATGCAGTCAGTTCCCTGTTCACTAAATGCTTTGGTATTGCTGAATAGATTGTCTCCTCTTTAAAATTAGACAAAAGATTTGAATGAACTTAAGTTGTCAGTCTTGACAAAAAAGAAACAGTTTTTGCGTGTGTAGCATTGCCAAATGTTCATACCACACTCCCATGTGTAATACATGTATTTTAATGCATTTGCTGTTTTGCTATTCAATGTTCAGGCAAGCCTTCCCTCACTCTCAAATACACCATCGCTGAGCCCCATAAGAAGAAAGGGCAAAGAGAAGGAGCCAATAGAGCAAAACACAACGCCTCTGAGCCCCAAAAAGATCACCGACGCCAATCCAGGTAACTGAATAAAGTGAATTGAAAGAGATATATGTTATCGTAAAAGCCTGAATATTGGTAGATCTTAAGATTTACTGGCAAATGTCCTTTACCAAGTGTCAGAAATAAGCATGATACCGATTTCATTCAGATCCTGGAAAATCTCAAGAATAACCAAGTGCTTTTACCAATAAGCTTCGGTAAATGTCCGAAAAGCAATATATTTCTTCCTAATTCCAGACCTTTTTCTACCTTACTTGGTAAATGTTGACAGTTACCGGTAAAACTTAAGAATATACAGTGTGTGTGTGCGCGTGTGTGTGCGTGTGTGTATATATATATATATATATATATATATATATATATATATATATATATATATATATATATATATATATATATATATATATATATATATATATATATATAATGTGTCACACATCAGGTGTCATGTGCACAAACTTGAACTTTTTTTTTCACATTTTGTTGTGTCAGTGCCTCAGAGTTTCATGCATTTAAATGAGGAATTTTTTCCACTTATCGCAACACCATACTCCTTCACACTGTTAAGGGTGAAAAAAGTTTGTATTGAGAAAAAAAATGTATATATTAAGTATACAAAAAGATCTTAAAAATACAAAAAAGTTCATAATTGGATAAGTCTCCACACCCCTGAGTTAATACTTGGTGGAAGCACATTTGGCAGCAATTATAGCTGTGAAGGATAGGTCTCTGCCAACTTTGCACATTGAGATTTGGCAATATTTGACCATTCTTCTTTACAAAACTGTTGAAGCTCTGTCAAGTTCCAATCTTCAAGTCATGCCACAAATTTTCAGTTGGATTTAGGTCGGGGCTCTGACTGGGCCACTCATGAACGTTTACCTTTTTGTTCCTTAGCCACTCCAGTGTAGCTTTGGCTGTGTGCCTTGTCGTTGTCATGCTGATAGGTGAACTTCCCTCCCAGTTTCAGCTTTCTTGCAGAGGGCAGCAGGTTTTCCTCAAAGACTTCTGTGTACTTTATTCCATTCATTTAGCCTTCTGTCCTGACAAGTGTCCCAGTCCCTGCCGATGAGAAACATCTCCATAACATGATGCTGCCACCACCATGATTCACAGTAGGGATGGTGTTCTTTGGGTGATGTGCTGTGTTGGATTTGCGCCAACCATAACACTTTGCATTTAGGCCAAAAAGTTCCGTTTTAGTTTCGTCAGATCACAAAACTTTTTGCAACATGGCTCCAGAATCTTTTGAATTTTTTGCATACATCAAATGGGTTTCAAGGTGGGCTTTCTTGAGTAATGGCTTCCTTCTTGCCACCCTACCATACAGGCCAGATTTGTGGAGTGCTTGGGATATTGTTGTTACATGCACACTTTGACCAGTCTTGGCCATAAAAGCCTGTAGCTCTTGCAAAGTTGCCATTGGCCTCTTGCTAGTCTCTCTGATCAGTCTCCTCCTTGCTCGGTCATCCAGATTGGAGGAACGGCCTGATCTAGTCAGGGTCTTGGTGGTGCCATACACCTTCCACTTCTTAATAATCGTCTTGACCATGCTTCAAGGGATATTCAGGGCCTTTGATATTTTTTTTATACCCATTCCCTGATCTATGCCTTTCAACAACTTTGTCCCCTTGGTGCTCATGGTTGAGTCGTTGCTTTGAAATCCTCTACCCAGCAGAGGGAACCTACAATTCTGTTTTCTCCTACTTGGTAAAGAAATTCCACGTAATGCTTTGGTTGGATGCCATTGTTATGGGTTCACAAGACAGAATTTAGTGATCAGGAACAGCACTTTATTGTTCCAAGCAAACAGATATACATGTCTCTTTTGGGACTGCTGTCAAAACCCAGCGGGCTCAATTTACGGTAGCTATTGTGGCAGTCTATAACGTAATAGTCGTGCTGTACTACTGCATTAGTTTTAAAACTGAACATAACAGCCATGTTAACAACAACAACAAAAGTGGAATATGGCCGATATATGTCGCAAAGAATCCCGCAGCATGATGCACATTTAACATTAATAACTGTATTTAAACAGAGTATTTATTATTATTATTATTATTATTATTATTATTATTATTATTATTATTATTATTATTATTGTTTCCAGTACTGAAAAATGTTACACAAGTCTATAGATCTGAAGGGACTAAATGTATGTGTACTGCATAATATTTAAATATGTGTCATGCACTTAAAACATTTGATATATGTGAATTTTTTTTTTTTAATCATTACCTGAAAAAGATCCAGGTACCCGGGTATTTTTCACGATGGGTATCGGTTCTGGATTTTCTACCAGTGCCGACCTCTGATCTATATCTATCGTTTTAAATAAATACCACCTTGTGGCAAGATGTTGTAACTACTACTTTTTTTTAAACTGTGATTCGGAACAATGGTGCGGTTTATGACTGTTTGACTTTATGTATTTCATAGCAGCCAGGCCAACTGACACAGCTGGGGCCACTGCAGCAAACAAGTCCTCCACCCTAGGCAGTTTTTACCACCTCCCTCCATACCTGAAACTGTTTGACGTTCTGAAGGCTACTCATGCAAACTATAAGGTAAGGTGCACCATGCCGTGCAAAGGAGAAAATAGTGAGTGTTTGTAGTGATTTGTAAGTTATTAAATGTCAGCAATAATAGAGAAAGTGTAAATACATTTGTGTTTTAGTTGGACATGATTTGTAGCTGTTTTTGTGATCTGTTTAAGATGACAATATAGATTGCTTTTTATCTTAAAATCTGTTCTGGAAAATTAAACATGAGGTTCAATATATGTAATTCAGTGTTAATGTTTTGAAAACATTAAGCTGAGGGAACATGAAGCAACTTTTTCAGGAAATGTGGCTTAAAACCTGGTTCCAGGATACCTAGTTTGAGGCAAATTTGCTGTATCAAACCTCAAATCTCCCCCTGGTGTGCCATGCAGTGGCCAGAAACCTTGTCTCCTGAAACCTAGTTCCATGCCACAAAGTGGCTTCGTGTTCCCTCAGCTTTAGATCTTAAAACCGTGATTTTGAAATCTTTTAAAGTCTTTGATTTGAATCCTGTTTTTAGGTGACACTGGACCTTCAGAATAGCAATGAAAAGTTTGGTGGATTCCTGCGGTCAGCTTTAGATGTTCTGTCTCAGCTCTTAGAACTTGCAACCCTCCACGACATTGGAAAGGTCAGTATGGAGAAAGGAAAACTGCTTTCAGTGGTGTTAATTAAAGCGCCACTAGACCAGCAAGTCAATTTGAGTCCTAGATCTTTACAGGGGATTCATGCTATATAAAAAGAGTCTCACACCGTCTAACATGCTTGCTAAAGCAATGGGTACTTTAAAGATCTGTAAATGCTAATCTTTAGAATAAAGAAAGGTGCATGACCTCATATTACCTACTAAATAATCTCATGACTACAGAGCTCCACAAAGGCATTCTATATATATCATACTTCTGTGTAATTTTTTAACCTTTTGCACAGGATGGATGGTTTTTGCAACGCGAACAAGCACTTATCAAGCCTATCAAATCCCCTTTATTCATGGACACTGACTTTTTGAGTGCCTAGTTACCGATTTTAAACTGGCAATCCAAGAGATGAAAAGTTACACATCCTATTGCCTGTCTAGTGACATCCACCCCCCTCCATGTCTGTATTCTTGTCTCCTCATCAAGGACAGATACATTCCACAAATAATAATAATATGCTATTATTTATATTAATAATAATATGCTATTCTATTTCAGTGTGTTGAGGAGATCCTTGGATACCTGAAGTCTTGTTTCTGCAGGGAGCCCACCATGGCCACTGTTTGTGTTCAGCAGGTAAATGTGTACCAGCATGCTTTGAAAATGCACATGACAGATGATTTGCATGGTCTACATCTCTGTAAGACAATGCAACAAGGATACAGTATTTATGCATCTACGAACTGGAAAAAGCAAAAGGGCTGTCCTTGAATTGATTTGGATGTGCACATGATTTATTTTACCATTTTACTGCCAGGAAAATATTGGTTCTCTGGATGTGCTATAATAAAAAATAAAAAAATAGCAATTTGACTAGTTGCGTTAAAATTTTTGTAGAAGCATTTCACATGACATTAATTAAGTAATTGATATAATCTAAGATAAAACACTTTGGTTCAAACAATGTTTTACACCTGTGTTGTGCTTTTAATTACAGCTTTTAAAGACCCTCTTTGGGACAAACCTAGCATCTCAGTATGAAGGCTCCTCCTCCAACCCCAGTAAATCTCAAGGCAAAGCCCAGCGGCTAGGCTCTTCCAACCTGCGTCTTGGATTGTATCATTACTGCTTCATGGCTCCGTACACACACTTCACACAGGCACTGGCTGACGCCAGTCTAAGGAACATGGTGCAAGCTGAACATGAGCAGGACGCCTCAGGGTTAGGATGCCTGTCGTTTATTCTGGAGAAGCATTGTTTTAAATATTGAGTTGCTCATCCCAACTTCAGGGCCTTGTTTTTAACCCTTTGAAGTCCATTTATTTAGCGCTTGTCAGGCACGTCCGGGGCAAATAATTTTCACACAAGCCGTTTATTTTACACGTGCTGCTTTTAAAAGTAGTTTTATTCACAGTAAAACAGGTTTAAAAGGCACTGCATATCAACAGGTCACTCAGTACTGCATCTCCAGCCCCGCCCCACCCCTTATTCGCTTTATTTATCACATATCTCCTGACCACTCGTTTTATTACCAAACTTCTCAATAATGTGATCCAAGTCATTATTTTATTACTGTAACATCTTAAAAAGCTCTGCAAATGTCTGTGATAATCTTTGAGCGCTGTTGCGGAAGCTGCTATCTTGTTTTTTTATGAGTATTGGGTCTGACGACGGACAGGAAAGGGAAAATTGTAATGTCAGACCTGGTCCGACATAAGACAGCAAAGGGTTAAGCAACTGCCAAGGCACATTTTCAGAGAGGAAACTTTTTTGTTTGTTTGTTTCTTTTTTAATTTTGCTTTCTGTCAAATCCTCAGATGGTTTGATGTTTTGCAAAAGGTCTCTACCCAGCTGAAGTCCAGCATCACAAATGTAACCAGGCATCGGGCTGATAAGGTAAATCCTGATTATAAACGGAAAATTATTTAAGAAGTTCTACCTTTTTCATGTAGTTGTGCTTTAAATATACTACTAAAGTGCAGTATATTCATAATGATGTCACTTTTGGAGCTAAACCTATTGCAACTGTTTGTAGTCGTGGATCCCTGATGAAATATACAGTTTAACAATGTGTGTGCGATGCATCTTGAAAATGAGATTTATTTATTATAATTGTTTATCAAAGAACAATTTTTTTGAAATATACTTAAATAGGCTTTTTTTTGGTGTAAATGAAGTGGCTTAACTTTTGTTAATGCTAGGCAGACCTGCCATAACACGTCATGTCTAAATCAGAGATATTAAGTATAAATACAAACACATAATTTATTTAAAAACTAAAAAGGCTGCTATTCAGAGAGGTTCAAAGTTTATCAGTTAACTGAACGTTTCCAACCCAATCGAAGAGGAGCTACTTCAGAGTCGTGAGGTAAGCTACACGTTTAATTTTAACATAATAGTCAATGTAAATCATTTATCAAATGTATAGATGTTTAGATTATCAAAGAATATATATTTTATGAAAAGCAGTACAGTATTGTGTGTATCTTTACTGGCATCACATTGTTATGTAACCTGAAAGGTGAACAGATTTTGTTGGTTCAAGGCGCAGGTGGTTTTTGTTTTAAGCCCTTTTTTAAGAATTAGTTAAACTTTCTCCCTGTATCTGTTCTGTGCAGAATGCAATCCACAATCACATCCGGCTTTTTGAACCCCTGGTTATCAAAGCTCTGAAGCAGTACACGACCACCACCTCTGTGTACCTGCAGAGACAGGTGCTGGACCTGCTGGCACAGCTAGTGCAGCTGCGGGTTAACTATTGTCTCCTGGACTCTGATCAGGTGAGTCCCAGTGAGACAGGATGGAATTGTCTGCCTCAGGCTAACTAAGTATATAATCATCTCCTTTTTAAATGTGCTTTTCGAAGGTATGGACAGAATGTTTGGATTTTCTACTCCCTTATAAGATGCATTGCTTTTGAGACTTCTTAATTTCACAAGGGCCTTCATTTCATGATGTGTTCTTCTATTGGACATGATCTCACTGAATGAATATCTTGGTGTCCGTAAATAGGTCATTGTTCCTTTTAAATACACGCAGAAGATATTAATGTAGCAGTACCCTAAGTGCTGTAAATGTACTACCTACGCAGAGTGATAGGGCAAGACATCTATCCCCATAAAATAAATTGTGGCAGAAACGTGGCACTGCCAAGGCTAATGCTACACTGTATGTGAAGTCGATTACCCCATATGCTTAATCATCTGTCCCAATACTTTTTGGACCGTGGTGTATTTTGCCTTCCAATTGGAATGGCTCTTGAATTATTGATAGTAAATATTGCATTGTTTACAGACAAAATGCTGACGGCCACGACCATAATAAAATTCTTGCCGGTACATTATAAAAAATCTAATTGCATTGCCACTTATCATCTTGGTTTGTCTGCTGTAGGTGTTTATTGGATTTGTTCTGAAGCAGTTCGAATATATTGAAGTGGGACAGTTTAGGTAAGTAAAAATGATTTCAGGAGAACACAAACCTCTAACATCTCTTTGTAATATATTTTTTTTGCTTTGAGAAATAAGAACAGATTAGATGTGTCTTGATTGTTTTTTTTTTTAATGGCTTGATTCCATTGTTTCACAGGGATTCAGAAGCCATTGTTCCAAACATCTTTTTCTTCTTGGTCCTGCTGTCATATGAGCGATATCACTCCAAACAAATCATTGGGATCCCAAAAATCATTCAGCTGTGCGATGGCATCATGGCAAGTGGCAGGAAGGCGGTGACACATGGTAAGCAGGCGTGAAACATCCCGTTTTGTGTCTAAAACACTGTCTCCCACCATGCATTTCATTAAACAGGATTGTGTATTGTGATTCCAAAAACCTACTTAGTTATTTAATAGTCTGTATGAACACCTTTTCCCCGTATCTCATTTCAATTTTGCCTTTAAACAAAAACCTCTATTATACATCATACAAAGCAACTGTAGTTTAAGATTATCTATCGTAAAATGTATACCTTAAAGTACCTGATATGTTGCTTTGTAATGTTCTACAGAGTGTGATTTAATTTTTATTTTTGTAGCTATTCCAGCATTGCAGCCCATAGTCCATGATCTTTTTGTGTTGAGAGGGTCCAACAAAGCTGACGCAGGCAAAGAGCTGGAGACCCAGAAGGAAGTCGTGGTCTCCATGCTGCTGAGACTTATACAATACCATCAGGTACGTTGGGATTTGTGTGCGTTGGCATTTAAATGTAAAAGGATGCCAGTGGCTAGCTTTGTGAGTCAGCCTCTTGCTTAATTTTGATTTATTCTTCTCACTTGCCAGGTACAGGAGATGTTTATACTGGTGCTACAGCAGTGTCACAAAGAAAACGAAGATAAGTGGAAGAGATTGTCACGTCAGATTGCTGACATCATTCTGCCAATGCTGGCAAAACAGCAGGTAAGATAACTGTTGCC
This sequence comes from Polyodon spathula, assembly GCF_017654505.1. Classification (NCBI taxonomy): domain Eukaryota; kingdom Metazoa; phylum Chordata; class Actinopteri; order Acipenseriformes; family Polyodontidae; genus Polyodon; species Polyodon spathula. The sequence goes on along the minus strand of NC_054535.1, from coordinate 13,639,397 downwards.
ACCATCAGCTGCTGCATTTTAAAGCATATTCCGATGAGGATATTTAGCTTTAGAAATCCCTGAATCCTGTATTCAGATTATTACTAGCAGCCCTATAGACTGGGTTTCACGTGGTTGTTATCAGGTGAGGTGTCAAGGAATGGTTATATATGCCAGAAGGAGTCCTAATTTCTATCCTCCATAGCTGCATTGTTGTCCACCCTTCTTATATTAATGTGTGCAGTTACAGGCCTGAAATTAATGATGTATTTTATAGTGTGTTGAGTGTATTGGTGAGTGGCTGCAATGTGTAGTTTGCAAAGCACTTTTTTTGTAATAATTTCTGCATAATTTAATACCTTTTAAGGTTTTTGTACATGCAGGATGTAACATTTTGTTCTGTGTGTTGTGTGTAGATGCACTTGGATTCCCATGAAGCCCTGGGGGTTTTAAACACCCTGTTTGAGACGGTAGCGCCGTCCTCGCTGCGTCCAGTTGACATGCTGTTGAGGAGCATGTTTGTTATGCCAGCCACCATGGTAAGTCATGATGAACCTCCAGCGCTTCCCTTGCAGGAGTCTCACGTTAAGCAACTAAAAGAAATGGGAGATTTGAATCTGCTACTAATTTGAAATGTAAATCGTCATTGTTTGTAACCCTTTTGGTCCCCAGGCCAGAACTGTACCAGTGTGTGCTAAAATAACAACTCCCATAAACTGGCAGGAGTTTCATATGCATTATTCTGCTTGTTACATTTCACTCCCCATTATTACTGCGTCAGACGAGAGGTTTTTAAGTGTGCAGGACACCAAAGGGAAGTAAATGATCTACGATGCTGTTATGTAGTGTTTGTAATCGCTTTTCCTTTAAATCGTTAAAGGGTTAAGCCCTTCCAAATGCCACAGGGGTCTATTTAATTCATCTAATACTGCCACAATTTAAAATCACTGAAATATTAATTTTCTTTCATGTTTTTCTTATTTTACAGATAGAAATAAGCTAGAGACTAACATGCATTGTTAGATATTCTATTTTTTTTAACCCTTGGACCCTTTTTTGAGTATTTTATCAGTGGCAGTGTTTAGGTCCATTGGTAGGTTACCGTATGTAACTCTGTTAGTCTATCTCAATGTACATTTTTGTTTCCTTCAAGTGCTCGGTTGGGACAGTCCAGCTGTGGATTTCTGGAATCCTGGCAATCCTGCGTGTCCTCATATCCCAATCGACGGAAGACATTGTCCTGTCTCGCATTCAGGAGCTGTCTTTGTCTCCTTGTCTGATCTCTTGTGCCAACATTGAGAGGCTCAGAGACTGCTACTGTCAGACCCCACCTTCAGAGGAGGTGAATGGAGATGCACAAGGCAAATACCCACCTGAGGAGACGTTTGCAAGGTATGCCTTACTGCTGATTTGCTCATATTGCTGACTGCTGTTGAAATGTTTAGAAGACCTCTATGTGTAAATATAATAATATTACATAAAACTGCATCCCAAACCCTTATCTACTACATCATGACACTGATAGCTGTAATTTTGTATTGACAGTGCATGCTTTTTTTTAAGCAAATATTGTACAGTGCTGACATGTTTTAAGACCAGTACTCAAAACTGTTGGTTTAAGATTGTGGACCAGTATCAAAAATATGTTAATCTAGTCACCTAGTACTGCTACCTATGTGAATTATTGACAGCTATGTCTTGGAAATTACATGTCTGATTTTGGTGAAACTATGTATAGGTAATCTAAATGTGCCTATGGAGAGAAAAATGAATATCCAGAAACCAAAGTTAAATATATAACACATTGCATGCCATTATATAAATATTGTAGTTGTTCAAGTGTTTAAAATGTATAATTTCAAATCGTACTATTTGGTTTTAATAAATAACAGAAGAACATTTCTTATTTAAAGGTTCCTAATTCAGTTACTGGGGATTCTGATGGAGGATATTTCTACCAAACTGCTGAAAGTGGATATGAATGAACAGCAGCACACATTTTACTGCCAGCAGCTTGGCACGCTTCTCATGTGCCTCATACACATCTTCAAGTCAGGTAATGTTCAAACCTGCAAAGAGCAAAAATAATTTCAAATGTATGTACCGATATATACAAAAGGTGGAAGGTTTAATAATTTAACTTCTTCACCACTGTGGACTGTCCCAAGTCCAGAACAGCAAGGTAGCATGAGGAGAAACCTAGCTGAAAAAGCAAAGCGAGCATACAGGGCTCTTCTGTTCCACCTTCAGCTTTACAAAATCAAAGGAAGTGTATTTGAAGTTGAGTTCAAATGCAAAATGATAGGGGAAGAAATGAAAGCGGTTCTGATGCTAACTAAGGGATAGGAAATTAATGTTTTAAAAGTTACTCCGCCTTTTTAAGCTTGGTTGTTTGTAAACAAATCGTGAAATAATTTCAGAGGTTCAAAGAATAAGTTGTAGGGGAATAAAAGTGATCATTTATTCCCCCTTTCCTCTAAATTGCCCTTCCAAGGTGTGTTATTCCTTCCTCCAGGCATGTTCAGAAGAATCACTGCAGCTGCTACTAAGCTGTTCAAGGGGGATGGCTGTGAGGGGAGTTTTTACAGCCTGGACAATCTGAACAGCATGATCCAGTCTCTGATCACCACTCACCCCTCCCTGGTGCTGCTGTGGTGCCAGGTCCTTCTCCTCATCAATTACACCAACTACACCTGGTGGTCGGAGGTGCATCATACACCCAGGCAAGTGTTTCACATCCTCAGGAATAGCAGTACTGGTGTCGTAAGGAATTTGTAGACCGGGGAAAAAGTGGATTGTGCAAGTGCAGTAAGGCAAAAGGAAGGCGCAGTTTGATTTAAAGGGGAGGTTAACTACATGAATCAACATTTTCTATCTGGTCGTTTTATTTGCCAGATGGTATGGTAATGTGTTCACACACCGCTTTCTTTCTTTCTTTCTTTATTTATTTATTTTCATTCTGAAAAATATATACGCGATGCAAAGTCTGCACTTATACTGCAACTTAAGTCTCTCTTTATACTAGGCCTAGTGTTAATATTAATAAGAATAATAATCTTTATTTTTATATAGCGGCTTTCATAGTGGACCACGATCACAAAGCGCTTTACAAGATACGAGACTAGGGTGTGTGAACTATGTATCAGTTGCAGCGTCTCACCCGAAAGACAGAGCACAAGGTGGTTAAGTTAGCTCAGGGTCACACAGTGAGTCAGTGGCTGAGCTGGGATTTGAACTGGGCACCTTTTGGTTACAAGCCTGTTTCTTTAACTACTGGACCACACAGCCTCCTAACACTTGTCAGCTTTTTTCTGCCTGTAAAAATGATGTTGTAAATCAGATGTGCTGTATATTAAGTATTGAGTTGCTCATCCCCACTTCAGGGCCTTATATTTAACCCTTTGGGGTCCATTTATTCAGCGCTTGTCAGGCAAGTCAGGATCAATTTATTTTCACACACTCTTGTTTACTTTACACGCACTGTTTAAAAGTAATTTTATTCAAAGTAAAACAGGTTTAAATGGCACTGCATATCAGCAGGACACTCTGCATCTCCACCCAAGCCCCACCCTTTGTTCGCTGTATTTATCACATACTTCTTCATAGTCGTGCATACTGATAAATCATCTCCTGATCACTGGTTTTATCACCAAACTCCTCAATAATCCAAGTCATTATTTTATTACTATAACATCTCAAAAAGCTTGGCAAATGTCTGTGATATTCTTTGAGCACTGGATGCGGAAGCAGCTATTTTGTTTGTTGATGTCCATGTTGTGTCTGTGGTGCAGGGTCTGTGTGTATTACTCAGATCCGCCCCTATTTTTTATTTTATTTTTTTTCCCCGGGCTTCTCTTGGCTGCTATCAGACTCACTCGGCCATTGAAAGGTTTTCTCTGCTTTTTCCAGGGGGAGAAAAAATGACTAGAGACCTGTGCTTGACGTCTTTTTGACCGGAAAAGGAAAATTGTAATGTCAGACCTTGTCTGACATAGGACTGCAAAGGGTTAAAATGTTTTACACGTCAAAATGTTCTGAGTCTTTAATCGATGTTTTAGTAATATAGTCTAATGATATTAATCTATTATTATTTTGTCAGTAGGCGTAGCATTAACTATCACAGTTTACATTAACTATCACCTTTCTTTTTTTTTTTTGTTTGAGAAGGAACAGGAGTGTTGTTTTTTTTGTTTGAACAGGAGTTTATCATGCAGCCTATGTACCTAGGTTGGAAAATAAAAACCAGTACTGTCTGTAAAAATAAATGAAAGAACAAAGCACATTAATAATAATAATAATAATAATAATAATAATAATAATAATAATAATACTACAAGTGCATCAGTGATTGCTGTGCATCGTGGCCTAAGTTAGTATCTGCAGCATGGAGCTCGATTTTGTCCATGATTGAAAATCGTGCTTTTACTTTTTGATAATTGCATACCTATCCTTACAGTACAGCTTGCACTTTAAATATGTAACAAAAACATCTCAAGTTGCTATAACGTTTGTTAAACAAACAGACATATAAATAACACGTACAAAGTTAATTTCAAATAATTTTTTTTTGGTTAATATTCCGATCAACACATTCACTGGGCTCGATCTACTAATTCCCCAGAAGTAGTACTAGTAGGCGTAAACCTTAGAAACAATGGAGCCTTCCCTTTTAAATTCTAGACGGCGATCCACTTTTTCCCTGATCTACTTATTCCCCAGGACACCAGCCTTTCAGTATCCGTTTAGTGCTGTGTTTTATTTATTTATTTTTTTTGCATTTTACCCAGTTGCATTTGATCCAATTGGTGGAATGTCTTACAAGTAAATTGCCTTTAATCTCAGGTGTTAAACGTGATGTGTGTGTTGTTTTTTTTTTTTTGTTTGTTTTTAAGTAACAGTTTTTTTGTATTTATTTGAAGACTGTAGAATATGTTTAGGTTTCTTTCCTGTAAAAGTAGTTATGCCACATGTATCTGGGATTCTAAATTAGGGTGCTATGACAATATAAGATCTGTCCCAACTTTTTGTTTTTAAGGAACCCGAAAATGACAACTGCAAAATAAAATGCAAACACTTCCCTCTGAAATGGGATATTTCAGTTATAAATCAAAAGAACCACATTGTCGACCTCAACAAGCCAGATATGGCCCAACAGCCACCTGTCTGACAGCCCTAATGTCATAAGTGAACAGGTTTGTTCTTTATCTACAGAAGACACAGTTTGTCCAGCACAAAGCTGCTGAGCCCACACATATCCGATGACAGTGATGAGTCCAGACCAGAGTCCAAGCTGGCCATGTGCAATCGAGAGATCGTCCGGAGGGGAGCACTGATACTCTTCTGTGATTACGTGGTAAATTACAGGAATACAGTGACCTTTCCGAACTAATTGCACTGCTTTACCTGGATTATTCTATTTATAAGAATCCACTGTAGATTAAGATTAAGTGCTTTTTGCATACCTGTAATAACTTTCAGGAAAACATTTCAGGATTTAAGAGATCAATAGGTAACTCTAAACACTTACTTGCCAAAGTAGACAAGTTGTGGTCACCACATGATCGTTGTTGTTGTTGTTGTTGTTGTTATTATTATTATTATTATTATTATTATTATTATTATTAATTAATTAGTCATTTAGCAGACGCGTTTATCCAAAGCGATTTATAGAAACTAGGGTGTGAACTATGCATCACAACCACTGCTGCAGAGTCCCTTACAATAGGACCTCAGTTTAACTTTACCAATGTCAAGTACTGATTTGAAACTGTATATAGACGTACCGATTTACTTTTACAGGAACACATAGGAATGCATGAGTTTGCTGTTCATATTTAGGCCGTATAGAGTAGGTTTTGGCTGCTTAGACCTAGAAAGGTGTCTGACAGGCTTTCGATATTATTCACTTAAGAATACATTCTTTTTTTCCTTTAGTGCCAGAACCTTCATGATTCCGAGCACCTAGCATGGCTGATAGTGAACCATGTGCGTGACTTGATTAATCTCTCCCATGAGCCTCCAGTGCAGGATTTTATCAGCGCCATACACAGGAACTCTGCTGCCAGCGGGCTTTTCATCCAGGCCATTCAGTCACGCTGTGAGAACCTCTCTACGGTAGGTTTAAAAGGAACAGTATGCTGTTAAGCAGTGTTTTCTGTAATTACATTAGGCACCACTGGACACCTGATTTTTAAAATTGCATTGAAAAAAAGGAATTCAAAGAAAGATATATTTTTACAAGCAAATTTGCTTCGCAACACTTCATGCAGTAATTTAGAGATTAGCATAAAGTAATGATTGTTTTTTGCTTATTAAGCCGACTATGCTAAAGAAGACCCTGCAGTGCTTGGAGGGGATTCACCTCAGTCAGTCAGGTGCTGTGTTGATGCTATACGTGGATAAACTCATCAATACCCCCTTCCGTGTGCTGGCTCGCATGGTGGACACGCTCGCTTGTCGGCGGATAGAGATGCTGCTGGCTGAGACCTTACAGGTAAAGAGGGTGGGGAACTCTGGTTCTGTTTTTTTTTTTTTTTTAGAAGTAACTCTATACATTTGCATCTCTACTATTTGAACTTGTATTATTAAATTAGGTCACGTTTTAATTCCTTGACTTTGACAGTTAGAGTCTATTTAAAGACTCATGCATGCAGTAGTATTTAACGTGTATGACTGTTTTCTCTTCTTACAGAACAGCGTTGCCCAGTTACCACTTGAAGAGTTGGACAGGATTCAACAGTATCTGCAGAGCAGTGGCTTAGCTCAAAGGTAGGTTGGTTAAGTCAGTCAAGAATAATTTTCTTTTTATGATTCAAGCAGTCATTCCAAGGTATTCAACTACAGAGTTTGGTAAATTTTCCCTATTGTAGACGGCAGCTAGTTTTCAGCTAAATGCACGATTGACTGTGGACTGCTGTTAAACAGCCTAGAGTTATGTTAGCTATGACCTTACACCTCCCTACCTTCTCAGCGCCATATAGAATTTAAAGGTGACAGCATCACATGGCCCCCACGGGAAAGTCTCTTGTTTTTGCCAACTGTTTGACTTCTCAATATTCCATATCTGCTATTTTTCAGGCACCAGCGACTGTACTCCCTGCTGGACAGGTTCCGTGCCACAGTTTTGGAGGACTCTGCGAGCCCTTCACCACCAGTGACATCACACCCCCTGGACGGGGAGATGCCACCTTCCCCAGAATCTGTCACCGTAGACAAGGCAGGTGTTCCTTTCACGAACCTTGTTAGTAAGACTAGTATCAGGAAGGTGAAGTTTGCATCTTTGAACAACTCTGTGCCCAAACCCAGGCCGAGTAACGCCTAGTATACCTTTGCTGTAATCGTGCTTTTCTGTTTGCCAGAGCTTTTATAAATAAAATTGATGTGTTTTGTTTAGAAAAAGTGGTAAATGTCATACTTATTTATAACTAATACAAATAATAATAATAATAATAAAAAAAAAAAAAACATTTTTATTTTTAATAATGAATGGTTGATATTTCCATTTTTGTACTACAGCAGTGGTTCCCAATCCTGGTACTAGGGGACTCCTGTGTCTGCTGGTTTTCATTCCATCCGAGTTTTCACTTACTTAATCAAACCCTTAATTAAACTGATAGTTTGCTTAATTAGACCTTTTTAATTGTTTTCAGCTCTTAACAGTTGTAGATTTCAAGTTAGCCATACAATTTTGTAAGTAACTTGAATTATGCAACTGTTTAAGAGCTGACAACAATTAAAAAGGTCTAATTAAGCAAATTATCAATTGAATTAAGGGTCTAGTTAAGTAATTGAGAGCTTGGTTGGAATGAAAACCAGCAGACACAGGGGGTCCCCAGGACTGAAGTTGGGGACCACTGTATGAGAAAACAAAATAGCATGCTTATCTTCAATTGGTTTCAGTCTGCATGTTACTGCCACCTTCTGCCAATGCAGGTGTTGTTGCATGTCTGAAAGAGTTGTTGAATGGCATGTCTTTATCAGTACAGTGGCTGTTTGTTATAAAGTAGTCATGGCTCCCATTTGCCCCAGAATGCCATTTCACTCTTCTGGTTGCTAGGGAGAGTACAATTAGTAATTGTGTACTTGTTTGCTTGTTAGGAGTGTACTGTTTTGACTGTTCTTGCTGTTGTGTGTTTGAAGGATTGGTACGTGATGCTGGTGAGATCGCAGTGCTGCACGCACACAGACACGGCTCTGGTGGAGCTGACAGAACTGCTAAGCAAGCTTCCCCAGGCAGACCTTCACTCCATCATGGTATCTAAAGTAAGTAAAGAGACACACTCATAGTGGGGCACTAGTCCAGTATTGCAGTATGCTAACACCCCCCCCCCCCCCCCCCCCCCCAGTGAAAAGTGGAAGGTTTAATTGGGTTTTATGTTATTTCTTACTTGTTCATGGATATTTGATTCTTTCCATGTATAGTATGGTTAGAATGCTAGTGACTACATAACTATTTAACTGAAAAAAAATAAAAAAAAATTGTGGTGGTCTCTGGTGGTAATAAACTTATTGTTGATTGCGTCACAAGTGTTTATAATCGAACTAGGTGGTGCAGTGGGTGAATGCACTTTGCTGTTTTTGTTCCCAAAAAAACATATTTCTTGTTGATATTCTAATAAAAAATGCTTAATTTGAGCTTGATTAGCCACAGTGTATAAATAACAAGTGCAGGTTTCTCTTATTAAACTCATACTAAAACCAGGAACAGATCAAAGTGCTATGCAATGGTGGTCTTATTTCCATACCTGAAGTTTGTTGGGTGTTTGCTTACAGGAGTTCAATTTGAACCTACTGGCCCCCTGCCTCAGTGTGGCTCTCAAGAGACTCAGTGGAGAGCAGGGCAGTGCCCTCTTCGAAACCGCGCTCGGGGTAACCCTGGAGCAGATTTCCAGCAGCGCTCAGCTTTTACCTAGCAGCCACCAGGTGTTTCAACCACTGTTGTCACCTGGAAATACCACCTACTGGAACAAACTGAGCGACATCTATGGTAAGTATGGTAGATATTTAATTAGTATCCTCTGTTGCTATAGACCAGACACCAGTACAATAAGATGTAAGACGGTGAATTTTAAAGCATTGGTTAGCACACCAGTTGTGAGTCACGCGCTTGTTAAGTGCCATGCATAGACTCACAGCATTGTGTGCTGTTAACTAGGGAGTGCTCTGTTACAGGTGAAGTGGGCTTATACCAGACTATAGTTAGTCTCTGCAGAGCTTTGACCCAGTACCTGCTGTCAATCCCCAAGCTACCTGCAGCCCATCACCTCCCCAATAACAAGGAGGTGGACGCCACCAAGTTTGTGGTATTGGCACTTGAGGTAAGGCATTACATGTGCACAATAGAAATGGTGCTTTTTCAGTTAAAGTGGTCATGTGGTTTCATGTGGTTGGTGGAGTTAGTCAAAATGTTGTGGAATAAAATTGAAATTGTGAACACGAATATATATTTCCTGCTTTTTACCAGGGTTGATTTAAACTAAGTTAATATGTACTGTTGAGCCTGTGTCAGAACCCAGAGAGTACAGTAGATAGACACTCCTTAAAATATACAGGGTCAGCCTAATATATGAACTCATAAAAACTGAATTAATGATGCATCTTATGTCCTGTCTGGTTAGTTATTTGTAAAGTTATACATTTATGTAGTCTGATTGTTCTATTAGCATCACGTAATGCACGTTTTTGCTATCAGTTACGCTTTGTAACTTCAGCTAGTAACATGTGCTTGTCTTTGTCCCCAGACTCTGTCGTGGCGCTTGAGAAGTGGACAGGTTCCACTGAGCATTGATCTCCAAACTGTCCTGGATTGCTGCTGTCTAGCCTTACAGCACCCAGCGATATGGAGCTTACTGGCTTCTGCTGCTTATGTTACACATGTCTGTTCATTTGTAAACTGCATCAAGTTTCTCATTGAAGCAGGTCAGTGGAATCTATCAGTGTAAAGCAAAACCTTAAGTGTTAACAAACCACGTATCATGATAGTACAAACAATTGTATGTTCAATATTTTCTTACAGTAGAGACTATTTATGCATGTGAAATCTCAGAGAAATAATAAGAAAATGTATCAATACTATAATGAAAAGATACATTTTCTTTTAAAACATTATTTCTGATTATCCAGCACAAGACATCAATCTGTCTGAGCGCACTAGCTACTCGCTAATAAAGAAAGCGTTTGCCTGCTTGAATTTTTTCTAAGTTTGATCTTTCTATGTTTGAGCATTTTAGGGGATAATTCTGTGGAAATATTATTATGTTTATGTGACTAGTCCGGTTCTTTGTGGCATGTTGATTGGACTTCTCTAACACACATTGGGTTTCGTTCAGTGGCAGTCGAGCCTGGGGATCAGCTTCTGCGTCCGGAGAGGAAGAAGACGAGCAGAGCTCAAGCAGCTCAGGATGAGCTGGATGCTGTTTCCACAGAGAGTGAGCACAACTGGGTTCTGCTCAATTTTTCTATCACTAATTCAGTCCATTTTACGGTCCACACTTTACGCTTTTTCAGATTATAAATTTGCACTGGTATTGCTGTAAAATGACTTTGTCAGTCCAGTCCTTGAACAGGTTCTCTCCAGTGTATAATAATTGGGGCAGAAACAAATTAAACAAAGATTGATGTTGCATAACCTCCATTAACAACTTGTGTTCATTTATTACCATTTCTCTTTGACACTGGTTGATTTAAATGTTTTAAACGAATATCTTTTTATTCTGATTGTTTGTTTTGTTAAGATCCAGTACACATCAAAAAAGCTTGTGAAACAATGGCTGAACTGGTGGAAAGTCTGCGGACTGTCCTGGCTTTAGGACATTCGAGAAACGAAAGAATCCCAGCGTTTCTGACTCCTACTCTACGCAACATAACCTTAAGTCTGGCGCGGCTGCCTCTCATCAATAGCTATGTTAGAGTGCCTCCACTAGTAAGTACAGCAGTGGCTGCAACATACTGTGATGGCTTTATATTTAAGTAAGTCTTAACTGGTGATAAACCAAGATCACAGATTACAAATGCAACACATGACACATACAAATAGGCAATATACAAATTTATTTATGATGGTATATTTGTATTTATTGTATTATCTACAGGTGTGGAAATTAGGCTGGTCCCCGAAACCTGGTGGAGAGTTTGGCACGGCGTTCCCCGAGATCCCAGTGGAGTTCCTGCAGGAGAAGGATGTGTTCCGGGAGTTCCTGTATTGTGTGAACACGCTGGGTAGGAGGAGAATTGAAACACACTGAGCTGGAGCTGCTGACACTTCCATAACCAAAGCTTATAGAGCAACTCCATTTTGCTGACTTTTTTTGAAACTGAAGTTTAAAGCACCTATGTGGCCTCAAAAGGGTTCTCAAACATGTCTTTAAAATAAAGAAACTGTTGAGAAAGATACTGTGCTTTCCAGTGAGAGTCTGTTTAATTATTATTCCTTGTCTAAGGGTGGACAAGTCGCACTCAGTTTGAAGAGACCTGGGCGACCCTCCTTGGCGTGCTGGTGACTCAGCCCATTGTCATGAACCATGAAGAGGAAAACCAACACGAGGTAAAGAAATCCGAGAGTGATTTAAATGCCGATTGAGTAGCCAAGGTTGTTTTGTTTTGAGAAGCTCATACTGGCAAAGTGAACAGGAATTCTTTCTTTTAAGATTTTGGTATATTCTGCAACATTCAATAAAAAATTCTGAATCAGGAGTCTAAAATTATCATTGAAGGAGAATTGACTTATGTATAGTACAGTGCAATTAGCAGCCATAAGTATGCAATTTCCTAAACATAACACTAATAAAAAGGGGTTAACAATGCATATACATCCAGTGCCATAAAACTTGAGAATTATTCATTAGACTAACATTTCTTCAAATACCTTAAGTTAACATATATATATATATATATATATATATATATATATATATATATTAGGAATCACACACACACACACACACACACACACAGTATTAGTCAAATGTTTGAGTACACCTGCTTGAAACCAGGTTTTTCATGATTATCTATGCTTTTAACTGTAAACTTGTCTATAAACACTTAATATTTCATTATGTGATACGTGTACTTATATAAGCTGATAATCATAAGTGAATTGCATTCAAAGATTAAATTTTTAAATGAAAATGTAAACCAAATCAATTTCAATGAAATGGTTACCCAAAGCATAGGGATTTTAGTCTGAAGCCCAAGTCAGTTAAAAGTCTGAAATGTGTACAACACGGTGTTAGAACCCTGGCCTAAGTATAAAAGTGTCTTTGTTAGATGTTCTGTGGGTTAACTTGCATGTTACCTAATTAACCTTTTGTCACCAATTATTGTTAACAGGTGAGGGTCCATGATTACTATAAATATAGGTAGCATAGGCACAATTTTGTCATTCCTGAATGTAAAGGAGCAGAAAATGGCAAAATACGCTCAGTTAAGCAAAGAAAAAAGACAGTCTGTAATTAAGAAATGAAGGTCAATCTTTAAGACAAATCGCAAGAACTTTGCAAGTGTCTGTAACTGCTGTGGCCAAGAACATCAAACGATTTGAAGAAACTGGCACTCATGAGGACCGAACAAGGTCAGACAGGCCAAGGGTGACCTCAGAATCAGAGAACAAGTTCTTTTGAGTTACAAGTCTGCGAATCCCGCGATTAACAGCCCCAGAAATACAAGCTCAGCTAAATGCTACTAGAAGTACAGATGTTTCATCGTCAACTGTTCAGAGGAGATTGCTTGAAGCTGGCCTAACTGGAAGAATTGCTGCAAAGAAAGCGTTGCTAAGAGTGCAGAATAAGAGGAAGAGACTTGCCTGGGCCAAAAAAACACAGAAACTGGACGTTTGAGGTGTGGAAGTCGGTCTTACGGACCGATCAGTCAAAATTTGAAATATTTGGGTCCAACCGCAGAGTATTTCTATGACGCAGAGAGGGTGAGTGGATGAGTTCTGCATGTGTGGTTTCCACTGTCAAGCATGGAGGAGGCAGTGGCATGGTCTGGGGTTGCTTTGCTGGTGACAGAGTTGGTGATCTTTACCAAGCCCATGGCAAGCTCAACCAGCATGGCTATCATAGCATACTTCAGAGGCATGCCATTCCATCAGGATTACGGCTAGTTGGGCAGTCCTTCATTCTTCAGCAAGATAATGACCCGAAACACACCTCAAAGTTGTGCAAGAACTATCTGGCGAAGAAGGAAAGTGAAGGACAACGCAATAATGATCTGGCCTGCCCAGTCTCCAGACCTCAATCCCATAGAACTTGTATGGGACGAACTGGACAGAAGAGTCAAAGAAAAGCTACCCACAAGCGGCCTACATCTCTGGGAATTGCTGCAGAAGAGCTGGGAATGTCGGGTGATTTCCTGCTGAAACTTGTTAACCGAATGCCTCATGTTTGTGAGGCTGTTATTAAGGCAAAGGGTGGCTATTTTGAGGAATCCAAGATTTAGAGACACTTTTCAATTTTCTTGAACATTGCTTTGATACTCCTTATGTTTTGTTTTGTATATTGTAACGTGTTTTCATTTTCAAGTATTTACAGAAACGTATACAACGTAAAACATTGTCAATTATGAAAAAAAACTAGTTTCCAGCAAGTGTACTCAAACTTTTGACTGGTACTGTGTGTGTGTCTATATATATATAAAATCAGGGCTAGAAGTTAGTCAATAGTGAGGATTGCTACCTGCCTGGACAGTAGGTTTAACTAAGAAGTAATGACAGAATAAAGGATGTAAACCAAGATTTAAAAAAAAATAAAACACACGTTTGGTTTGTTTTATTAAACAGTGACATTAGTTAGCTATGTTTGTAAGTTATAGTTTGATGTTGTAACATATATTAACGCACATGTTTCACTAGTTAAACAGGAGATGTACTCAAGGTAGTGATAATCTATTATAAAAAGAAAATAGAGATAGATAAATGAACGCACCTGAAGATTGTATTTCTCTATTGTTCATACTGATAAAACAAGGAAGCTGTTGCTTGGATCATGGTTACGTTATAGCTATTTGCGCCTGTTTTATTTCATTTTTTCATGCATTTTTTTCATTCTTGCTTTTAGTTTTATGTAAGTTAGAAATCCACAGGTTTTCTAGGTACAGAATTCTTTCTGCTATGAAAATACTACTTTCTGTCTTACTGTTAGGCTGTACTGTGCAATAAAGATGTGGTCATTTTGGAAAGCGACCATACATAGCTGAGGTAATGAATTACAGAGACCTTTTCACAGAAATCATTTTTTTTGTGTAACTTTTTGGATGGATTGAACAAAGAGTGATATTCATGAAACTGCTCTAAAGTGTTGCTATATGTCTTATGATGATGGTGATTGGTGAAAAGTAGTTTACTTCTCTAGGAGGACCTGGAGAGGACCCAGATCAATGTTCTAGCTGTCCAAGCAATCACATCCTTGGTGCTGAGTGCCATGACAGTCCCAGTGGCAGGAAACCCTGCCGTCAGCTGCCTGGAGCAACAGCCGCGCAACAAGGCATTAAAAGCTCTGGATACCAGGTAAGGAGAAAACTTCCATTTTGGACAGATGCTGCTGCATCAAAGAATTATCAGCAACAGCGATGGGATGACATACATTGGTAACACCATATCTACGCATTCACCTGTGTTGTAGTCCAGCAGTAACTCAATTTAGATGTAGGAATTCATTTTGTGATGGGGTGTTGCTTCAGCCCCATGCTGTATATTGGTTATTGGTCTTTTATCTCTAATGTTCAAGGTTGTTACTAGCCAAGTCATTTAGTGATTTGGTAGTGATTTTAAAGCCCATTTTGTTTTCAGTAAAAGCCTATTGAAAGGATGGTAGTTTTATTATATGGGTTTACCATGGTAAACTTCTATTAGGGAAGTGTTCAGCACAAAATATTCCTCGTAAATATTCTGTTCTCTGTAACAAGATTTGGAAGGAAGCTGAGTGTGATCCGAGGGATTGTGGAGCAAGAGATCCAGGCGATGGTATCAAAGAGAGACAACATAGCCACACATTACCCATATCAGGCATGGGACCCTGTTCCATCACTCTCTGCTGCAGCAACAGGTACTGGGGCTCAACACAACAGGAAACACCTGCAAAACACAACATTTAAGTGAAGGTCTGTGTGGAAAACAAATTGATTAAACTATGAGATCAGATTATTCATTTGAAATACCTTTTACTGGAGGAAGGATAAAGTAAAGTCACATCAAGGTTAGCCCTTAAAAATAAGTAGAGTTGTTAATATAAATATTGGTTAAATAAAAAATACAGTTCATGATGCTTGAATATAACTAGATGGATAAGCAAAAGAAAATTCTGAATTAAGAAGCTGCCCTATGAGAAGCTGACTTGTACAAGGACACACACAGTGAGTTAGTGCATTAGATGGGAAAATGTAACAGCCACCTGTTTGATAGGGACTTTTTCAAGAGTCGGCCAACCTCAGATGTTATAGGTAGAGAAAAAGACTGCAAGAGTGTTGCACTTCATAAACCCTCTAATTCATAAATGAAACACAGTAGCCCTAGCGGGCATTGCCGTTTAGATAACATCTTTCCATGCCATGTTTGATCGACTGGTTGTATCACATCTTGCAGGTGAAATTGTTCAATCACTATATTGCATTCATTATTGAATTCTATTACTCCCTTCTTTGTTTGAGTTGAATTTACAGATACGTTTTCGCAAGTAGATTCATTGTGTGTGTTTGTGTCAACTGGGAGCAGCCCTGGTGAAAGACATCAATTAAGCAGTAGTTGTATTTGTTTCCTTTTGAGAAAGGCAACAGAGCAACCAAAAAACAACCATATCTTTCCATTTTAGGCACATTAATCAACCATGAAAAACTGCTGCTGCAAATCAACACAGAACGGGAGATGGGCAACATGGATTATAAACTGGGACAGGTAATAGCAGTGCCCATTCAAATGGGATAGTGTTTACAAAGGCTCTTAAGTTAATTAAGACCGTTCCTAAAACAGTTAAATGATTTTTTTAACTTGATTTAATTAATTATCATGGGCTTAGAAAAAAAAAAAATCTGTCCTTTTCAAAACATCTTAACGGTCCTTAGAGTTTTGAGAACAGGCTTTCTTTCTTACTTGGTCTGTCAAGCCAGATTTAATATTGTTTACTGTAAGTGCTTCTACCCGGTACATTAACTAAATACAGATATTTCTATACAGTCAGCCTTGGTTAACTCGACCACAGGGATGCCATTTAGTGTTGTTTAGAGTTATGTCCCAGTGTTTTAGTAATTAAACCTAATTGTGTCTGACTTTGTAAACTTGGCAGGCTGCGCTTTCAATGTAAATACATGCGAGTTCTGACCGATGGAGGCTGAGTGGAATTTATTCGGTCTAAAATGTTGTTTGTTGAGGGACTGGGATCAGCTGTACAGTGCATTCTGGTTTTTACGTGTTTTTTTATTATTTGTATTGAAAATAATTGTAAATAATCATATTACTTTTTTGGGGATTTATTTATTAGACTGATACTGGAACTAATGCACAGTCCTCTCATTCCAGTACTGTGCTGAATTATAAAATCTTTATTGGCAGTTTGGAAAGTTTTAAAATACGCACAGTATGTTTGACTAAAAGGGTTGTTCAGTAAAATAAATGGGCACTATAAATAAGTGTGTTTTACTCATTACTGCATTCATTAGTACTAATAGGAAATGCTTGCACACCTAAAGCAAAATGGCTATACCAGTGTGGTAGGTTCATTTTTCTTTTTACAGGTATTGGTGTTTGTATTGCAGGTGTCCATTCATTCAGTTTGGCTGGGAAACAGCATCACGCCCTTGAGGGAGGAGGAATGGGATGAAGATGAGGAAGATGAGAGTGACGTCCCCGCTCCAGCGTCGCCTCCCACCTCACCCATCAACTCAAGGTCTGTGGCTTCACTTCACTTGTCAGCTTTTTACATAATTCCAGTAAATGTTATCTAATATACATAACTGTCAGGTTGTGAGTCAAAATCTAATGTTCAGATATTTAATTGCTTCATTTCAGTCGGGAGGGAAGGGGGGGGGGGGTCGGTTAACTTATACAACGACGGGATAAACTGCAGCTGATTTTTAAGAGAGAATTTTACATCACTGGTAAATCCCCTTATCCTCTATTTTAGAGGTAACTCAGTAAAATATAGTATATGTTGTTGGTGCAATCCTAGATGAACGAAATATTCCCCAGAACTTAAATACTGTGTCAGAGAGGCGAAAATGTTGAAATAGACACTGCTAAATCCAGGATAATAATCTTAAATAATTCTGTAATTGAATCTCTTGATAGGAAACACCGTGCTGGCGTAGATATCCACTCCTGTTCTCAGTTTCTGCTGGAGCTGTACAGCCAGTGGATTCTGCCAAACAACCCAAACAACAAGAAGACCCCAGTCATCCTGATCAGTGAAGTGGTCCGCTCAGTAAGTAGAATAGAATAACCCTTTAGGAAGCCAAGTTTATAATGACTGCTGATTGGTCATTACATTCATGTGATCCTTGTATGCAACTGGTCTCAAATACAGGTTTGTTTGTAAATGGATGGCCCAGTTAACCTGAAATTTGAGAGCAAAATAAAAATGTAAAACTGAAGTAATTAACTATTTATACACAACCATTTGCCTTACTAAATTAATTGTAAAGACTATTGTCTTTGCAATAATCATGGATTACTTTACCTAATGTAACATTACATAGTCCAAGATGAATTCTTATCAGAGTCTGTGAATCAAGTCATATAAGTTTATTACCAAGTTTATTCGGTAAAGGTACTTATTATGCTAAGAAATGTTCAAAAACAGGGACTGGAACCAGGGGTGAAATTCTGCCATGCCGGCATGCGTCACAAATCTCCGCCTATTTTGCTTGGTGTCAGTGCTCATTGGTTGATCAACGAGAGAAAACTTTAGCAGTGCGACATGAAAACAGCAGCATGAAGTTATTATTGTTTTCTTAAGTGCAGAGAAACTGTGTGAATATTGAAACGAACATTACTGCACATGAATTTGAAGGCAAAAATCCATGTCATAAATTAGATAGTTGATAAATATTATAAATAATTATCATAGTGGATTTTCATGCAGAGAATTTCTTGCCAGAATTTGTGTGGAAGTTTCTAAAATGGCAAGTAATGTGTTGGACAGTAGGGATTAACATTAAAAAACCAGGATCATCAAAGTGCTGCTTCAGATTTGGTGAGTCAGGGATACAAGTACAGGTGTGCTTCAGGTTTTCCAAACACAGGCTCAACTTGCAATGTAAGTGTTAGTTATAGCGATCTAGGGCTGGGGCGATAGTGGGTTTTTTACTATCGACGCATTATTTTCATAAAGACCTGATGCATAGTTTTTTCAAACGTGTAAATAATAAGTACATATATTTTCATCAAACCTAATCACGAAAAGTAAACATTTCTCTAGTTGAACTTAAAACTACACATTTCTAATTATTTATGTCTAGTCACGCTGTCGACGAGGTTCCCCACAAAAATGTTAATAAACACAAGATTTTAACTATTTACAAGTCCAATGTAACAAAGTCTGTGCTCTCTCCAGAGCTTATTTTCTGTTTTTATTCAGAAATATTATGGCATCCACATTCTCTGGTTTCAAAGAAGAACAGAGTTTGTTCACAAGCATCCCTGCTTTGCTGAACACACGCTTCCTCAGGACCGATGTTGCAGGGATACTTCACATGCTCTTTGCCAAGGCTGCTATGTTGGGAAAGCATGTCGGGTTATCTTTCCACCAAATCAATAACTGGCCATTCAAGAAGGCGTTCAATCATATAATAAACTTTGTTCCACCTTGTTTGTATGTCCTGTATTAACTAGAGTGGTGCTTTTTCTGTGTTCAGCATTTCTGTTTGTTTCCTGATTTAAAGCACTTGTTGCCATCTCACTCTTTTTAAAATGTGCAGCCAGTCTCCTTGCTGCTGCCACTAACGTATGGACTTGTCGTACCTCCTCCAAGCTTTTCTGAATGCAGAGATTTATATTGTGCCCTGCACAGCTCACTCTTGCCATGCTACTAAAAAGTAACACGGCACTCTCGCGTGCAGAAATCAAAGACATTGCTCTGCACACGTTGGTCGCGTTGTCACGTTGTAGCCACTTCAGTAAACTCTGTTTATCTGAGTGATCGCTTCTGCTAAATTCACAGTTGTGTGTCGTGTAATTTTTGTGTCGCAATAGTTTTGACTTGAGTGCCCAGTTTTGCTTAATGTAATGGCAGGTGACTGTTAAAAGCACTTCTTGTGTCATGCTTGTCCATACATCGGTAGTGATGGACATTGAATTACACGCCTGACTTAAATCTTGTCAAAGCTTTTCCTTTGCGTGTTCATGGGCCTGTGTAATGAATTTGGAGATTGTCTTTCGACAGGGCATTTTATAGCCCAGGGCGAGATTCACAGTCAGATTTTTAAACGCAGCTCCCTGTACTATACTAATAGGTCTGATATCTTGTGTGAAATCATCCACTATCAGGCCTGTTATTTCTTTTCAAAATAACTTTCTTTCCAAAATAAGCTGTCACTGAAGGTGTTGCTTCCTTTTGTTTTTTACTTGTGTTCCCCGTGTTGTGTTTTGTTGTGTGCTGTCCTATTTGTTCTTTTGTAAAAAAAAAAAAAAAAAAAAAAACTTCCAAACACATTATTTAAAATGTAATTAAATCAACAATTTAACTAGCAAAATCTGAAATGCTGCCTACCTGTAGTCTCTTCTCTAGGTTTTTTTAGTTTTTGTCACGCTTACTCTGAAAATGTGCGTAGTGGGCGGGTATTTTTATTATTATTATTATTATTATTATTATTATTATTATTATTATTATTATTATTATTATTATTATTATTATATTAAAATAACTAAAGGAAAGGCAAGGAGTAAGAGTGTAGATTAAAATTTTGCTGGTCCTAATAAAAAATGGTCCTATTAATTAATGAACTGATAGATTTTTTTTTTTTTTTTTTTTTTTGTTCAGCCATGAATGGTTCTTTTATCCATCTGGTTATTCCAGTGATTCAATGCATTGTCCCAGCCCTATAGTGATCAACGTTTTGTTTTGTGATCCTAGTATTTTCTCTTATGAGGACTGTAATTAGAGTTGCCAGCTGGAACCATAATTCTGGAACACTTAAAACAAGTCGGGTTTTCAACTCGCCTCTGTAACGGCAAATGAATTGATTGTATTGAACATTTAACTTGCGTGTGAATTGCATGAACTGCCGCTAAAAGAATTGAATTGCTTTGCTTACTAGTTACCAAAAGCACACACCTGTCTAGAGGTGGGAATTACTTCCTGTGAGTATCGTTTCCATCAATCAGACCTCTTCTGCATTTTTTTGAAGAGTTTATTTAAGTTACATTTGAGTTTTCACTTGCGTGGAAATCTAAAAAAAAGGCACAAGTAAACAACAGTAATGAAATTACTTTATGAAAATGTGTCTTTTGCCACTTTGCTTGTTGGGTAGGACCCATTATGCCAGGGATTTTAAAAAGAAAACCTGCGATGGCTGCTTTTATAATGTTTCTTTCTGAAATCCGCTCATCTTTTTCTGGAATAGTCCATGGTAATTAATCCACACATAAGCACAACAGAGAAGCACCCATAGTATATTATTGTAGGATAAGTAATAAGTACAAAAAATAACAGGGATATATGGTCTAATCCAAGGCTGTCGTTGTAGCACGGCCAGGTTCTGTTGTAGGTGAGTACCCAGGGTCTGGAAAGTGTGGGGATGATTCCAGAGAATACTGTGGAGATT